>NC_142794.1:58055847-58244953 GCF_049724085.1 Artemia sp. Qi Xiang Cuo
TTGGATTAGAACTAAACATGTTCCCTTTTTTATTGTAATTGTATCATTTTCATGGTTATTAGTTACCCAAATGCAACCTTCTCCTTTGTCGTAAGATATAATCTGTTCTTTGTATAACAGATTTTCAGGAATTTCATTTGATGGGATGCCAAGCTAAATTGCAGATTTGCTCTCCATTGGTTCAATCATCTGGTATATTTGAAATTTTTGTATCGTTTTGGGAGGGACTTTTGTTTTCCTTATTGCGAATCCATAATATTTTTCTTTATTTTCATTGTCTATTAAATTTAGACTGGCGCTATCCGCCAATGATATTGGCTGCGCCTGAACCGCATTGGGGTTCCCTTCTTTTTTCCACAATTCCACTATTTCCTTGATTTCATTCGACCTATGTCATCGCATATCTTCTATTTTCATTTTTGCAGATTCAATCCCCTTATTATTTTAATTTACTTCATTTTTGCAATGTCTTTCAGAATAATTAAACAAATTTCTGATTTTTCCATGTCCTCTTTGTAGCGAGACATAAGTTTCAAAAGATTGCGACATTATACTGCCAAAAATTTTATTTACTGTTACGTTCTCTTCGTAACCTCTGTTACAATTTCTTAAGGTAAAAATTCCTTCCCCTACCTTAGGCGGGTAGATAAGCTTTTCGTTTGCTACATCTAATAGTACTCTATTAGACCTTAAAAAATTGCGCCGATGATGGCTTCATACAGAAAATTGTTGCATTTTATAAAGTTTGTCGGAAAAATTCTATTATCCCTTTTACGTCTAGGCAAATTGAACCTTTTGCATCTAATTTATGCCCTATCACGCTAGTTAAATTGGGATTATTAAAATTCCTCTGTCACCTAATATGCGGAGTCAACATATTAAGTACGCATGAGTTTATGATATTAACCGTGGCACCAGAGTCAATTAAAGCCTTAAAGTAAACATTTGCCAGACAAAAATCATTAAGTATAGGTAACTTATTATTACTATCACTAAAGGACGGTACTATTATTGGGTTGGACCTATAAAATATTCTAGGCCCCTTCTGGGTTCAGTTTATTCTCCTGAGGGGCCTGACACGTTTCCCTGAGGATTTATTTCATACGTCGGTGTCTGAAATAGAGATTCAGATATGTCCATGGAATCTCTAGCTAATTGATTTACATTTGTTTGTCGATATTGCCATGTATTATTACGGTAGTTTGGATGTCTTGCGCCAGTGTCGGGTACTGGCGTCAACTGCAAATGCCGTTGGCTTGAAAAAATTGCATTTCCCATCGGCAAATTTTGGGTACTTATATATAACATTATTGCATCATCGCTGCTTTGGCCAGTCTTTTGGTTTTCGCAACGATCATTATTTTGTATATTGGGGGGAGGGTTATCCAAAGTTGGTTGGCCTGCGCTTTTGGGTACTGATTGGCGCACTAATCCCTGGCTATAGCCTAGCGCACCACTGGCGCTAAAATTTGTTCTTCCGAACAAATGGTTGCCATAATTTTGCGTATTACCGACGGCAATCCTTGGTGCCGTTGTGTCCCTAATCCTCAAGCGGCACTCTCTTGCGATATGCCTTGGTCGATTACAGTTATAGCATCTTACCATTGTGGAACTATTTCCATAATTGATTGGTTTAATGGGCTGAAAACGTACTGTTTTCTGCCTATTGGGTTCTTGCGTTCTATTTTTTTGTGGCACTGGGGAGTTATCCCTTGAAAAGAAATTTGGAGAAGCTTGATCGCCCTTGAAGGTCAGGCTTGCGTTTGATTTGCCTAGGCTATTTATTTTTGTTTTACAGTGATTTGCCACGATCGTATCAACTTCGATCATTCGTCCCACTTCCTGAACTGCAAGGTCCTACGTTTGGGTGTTTTTGGATATTACCATTCTATATAATTTTGGGGGTAGCCCTTGCAAAAAGGCGTGTAATATGATTTTTCATACGATTCTCCTGAGCCTTTTCCGAATTTTGCTTCTACTGAAATCCGTATATTATGAAGATATTCTCTTATATTTTGTGTAACGTCAAAGCTTACCATACCGTGTTTTAATTTATTTGTTGAAATAATTTTGATGAATACATCTTTGAATTCCGTTAAGAATTTTTCCAATGAATTTATTATCAAGTTGTCCTCATCCCCTATGATATTTTCAAGCTACCTTAGGAAGGTTAAGGTCTACCCTGTTAATCTAAGTAGGAGCATACCGACTAATGTTTCTTGCTCTGTTTTTGTTAATTCTACAAAATGGGCCAATTGGATATTAAATTCGTTGATATCTGTTTGTCCATCATATTGCGGAATAGATTTTGTTATTTCTACATTTTTCGCGACCAACTTTACCTCGCTTTACCTCAATACCTCGCTCTGAACGCTAAAGTTTGAATCTGTCACACAACTTTATTTTTTAAAACAATTAAAAAGCTTTAGCGTAAAGAGCGAGTTATTGAGGAGGGGACAGCCCCTTTCAAATATGGAAAAATTTCTGTTCGTTTTAAGTTTTAATGCCGCTACTTACTTTCAGTTAAAAAAAAACTTGTTTTTTATTTAATTTCTGAACGGTTTTGAATTAATACAGCTTCGATTTTCGGTCACCGTACAAAAATAATTAAAACGAAATTCACATATTAATTTTCCTTTTTTTGGCTAAATGACTTTCTCGAAATTTTGTTCTGACGTAACTTACGAATTAACTTTTGTAACGATGTAATGTTAAGGGATTTAATCTGTATACCAATCGCTCCAAATGTAATGTTAAGGGGTTGACCCTGTATACCGATCGCGCCAACAGCACCGTTGAGGCTTAAAGCTGTGAACTTGCACCTTATAAGTTTTCCGATCGCGCCACTTGTAACTCTAAGGATTGTGCCAATTGTGCCATCGAGGACTACGCCACAGCAATGGGGAGTAGGGTAAATGGGAGACCGCGCCACTCTCAATCTTAGAAATAAAGCAAAATATGTAACTACAAAAGAGTAACCTATTTTCTTCAAGATATCTCCAAATAAGATTCCTTATTGAGCACTGCCTATGGAGTACAATTGAACTAGTTATCTACAGTGCGATGAGATACGGGCATATAATAAGAACAAACACAAATAGAAAAGTAATGGATTTATTGAACTTACATTTAAGGCGTACAACAATGTATGTATATGGGCAAGGCTTTAATTCGGTAGGAACATAATGTCTGTAATCATAATGCCTGGGTTCTGCATAATAATAGTAATTGCCTGAATTCTGCATAATAATAGTAATCCGAAAAACACTTTTCTAACATTATAAAACATTAATCTTGATTCTGCGCGCTAAGAGCTATTTCACGATTGGCCCAACTCCTTGGAGGGCCTACTACCTTGTAATTATATTTGCAAACTAAACTCATTATGCTAACTGCCCATCCAATAATTTGTTTTCAATATTTTTGATGATTTAACATTCATACTGCTATGATAACTTAAACTTCCTGTGAACTTTGTATCTAGTGATTTTTTTATTGCCAAGTATCTTCGCGAAATTCAAAACCGTCTCCCGTCTAAAATGCAGTTTTTCTTTTGGTGATTAAGAATTTAGACTCTTTGAAACGGGATTTAAGCTTAATTAGGGGAAGTTTAATTTATGTCGGAATTATCCTTAGAAGGAAAGAATTTTATTTTTTTTGTATTTTAAATATATCACATATTACTCACGGTACAACGAATTTCTATATTCGTGTGTTTTATTACGTATATTAGGGAGTTTTCCCCCTAGTCGATACCTTTCTCTTTACGCTAAAGTTCGAATTTTGTTCGAATCACAAACCCCTGAATCACAAAGGCCGGTTAATTAGAATAGATAGCTCTTTTGAAAGTACTAAAAAAATTTAGCGAAAGGGCGAGGTATTGACTAGGGGGCGAACCCTCTCATTTGCGTAATAATTTCTGTTTGTTTTAAGTTTTAATATTGCTATTTAATTTCAGTTGAAAAAACTAGTTTTTCTAATTAAGCGACCCCCCAAGAAAAAATGCATGCATAGTTCTCAATAACAAATGCTATACGTATACAATTGGGAAATTTAAAACTTTAATACCTTTCCATCACGGCTCTAGAGGGAATTTGTTACCTTCAAAGATATATTTTTTGAATTTTTCAACTATACTGGACAAAACGACCGTCTTAACAGTTTGATAAACTAAATTGGAGGAAAAAGGGGCGTGGGAGGGGACCTAATGATCCTCCAGCATCCTTGGTCACCGAAAAGGTGACTATAACTTTTAATGGCCGTTTAAATATGCTCTCTCTTGATTTTGTAGGGCCAATGAGTTAGTAAAATTACCCATAAAAAAAAAATAAACACGCATCCGTGATCTTTCTTCTGGCAAAAAATGCAACGTTGCAGATTTTTGCAGATATGAGCTTGAAACCTATGTAATAGGGTTTTCTGATACGCTGAATCTGACGGTGTGATTTTCATTAAAATTCTTTCACTTGTTTGGGATGTTTCCCCCCTCTTTCAAAAATCAGGTACATTTTCTCAGGGTTGTAGCCTTTGATGAGTAATACTAAACTTAATAAAATTTGTATATTTAGAATCAGCATTATAAACCCATTCTTTTGATACATTTATTGACATCAAAATTCCGTTTTTAAAAAGTTTCGATTACTATTGAGCCGTATCGCTTGTTTTTTTTATTGTTTTTTTTTTACTATTTATATGTTATTACGTATATGAGGGGTTCCCCCCTTAGTCAATACCACGCTCTTTACGCTAAAGTTAAAATTTTGTTTAAATCACAAACCCCTGAATCACAAAGGCCGTTTAATTAGAATAGATAGCTCTTTTGAACGCACTAAAAAAACTGTAGCGTAAAGAGCGAGGTATTGACTTGGAGGTGAACCCCCTCATATACGTAATAATTTCTGTTCGTTTTAAGTTCTAATGTTGCTTCTTATTTTCAGTTGAAAACATTTGTTTGTTTTTTAAATTTAATTTCTTGATCGTTTTTAAATAATGGTGGGAAATCCGGCACCCCCTTCATAGAAATGCCCCTTACCCCAAGGAAACATCCTCCACGGAAAGATTCTCCCGAGTAACCCCGTTCTCAAGCCCCCCCCCACCAGAAAAAATCCTTCCTGAAAATGTCTGTATACTTCCAAATAACCAATACAATATGTAAACAATGGGCAAAGTTCATAACTTGCAGCCCTTTCCCTGGGAACTGCTGGTGGATTAAGTCATCCTAAAAGATATATTTATTAGATTTCGACTATGCTGAACAAAATAGTTATCTCAAAATTTCAATTGGGTGACTTCGGGAAAAAATGAGCGTGGGAAGGGGCCAAGTTGCCTTCCAATTTTTTTGGTCACTTAAAAACGCACTAGAACTTTTAATTTCCGTTCAAATGAGCCCTCTTACGATATTCTAGGGCAACTGGGTCAATACGTTCACCCCTGGAGAAATAAAAGAAACAAACAAACAAACAAACAAATAAACACGCATCCGTGATCTTTCTTCTGACAAAAAATACAAAATTCCACATTTTTGCAGATACGAGCTTGAAACTTCCACAGCAGAGTTCTCTGATACGCTGAATCCGATGGTGTGATTTTCATTTTCTATGACTTTCAGGGGATATTTCCCCCTTTTTTCGAAAATAAGTCAAATCTTCTCAGGCACATAACTTTTAATGGGTATGACGAAACTTGATGAAACTTATATATTTGAAATCAGAATAAAAATTTGATTTATTTGACATATCTATTGGCATTAAAATTCTGTTTTTTGGAGTTTTGGTTACTATTGAGCCGGGTCACTCCTTCCTTACAGTTCGTTACCACGAACTGTTTGATTCAAATATTTGTGCTTGTCAGCACTTACTGCTACGATAACTCTATCATGTGCATATACTTTAATTAAGTATTTCATCTTCACTTTTTTCATCATTGCTTTTATTGGGTTCAATGATGGTATCCGTTGGTAAACGACCAATGATACTAGTAACGTTTAGCTATGCTTTGCTTTTTATTGAAATTGTTTTGATTTCCTTTGCGATGTTATCCACCAATGCCCTTTTTATTTTGTTCTCGATTTCACTGTCTATTACCACACTATTTTACAGTAACAGTTCCGACACATAGATAAGATATGGCTTATGATATTGGTAGATGAGAGTGTTTTTCTTCTTCCTTTTACGTTCCGCTGAATGGTAATACCGGAATGACAATGATATTATTTATCCACAGGTAAAGCGTTACCACTACCGCTAGCAAGAAGTTGGCCCTCATCATTAACTATTAGTTTCAGGGTTGTATTATCTTTCAGCACTATCATCTCTATAAATTTTACTCTGGTATATCCACCATTTTGATGATGGAAATTCTTGGGTACTCCAAAGGAATTTAACTCCTCACTGTCATGACAACACACGCAAACATTTCCAATAAGATCCGATTAATGCTTGTTTCATAGTTCAAATATTTTTCCTTGTCAGTATTCAATGCTACGATAACTTTTTCAAGAATACACACTTTCTTGAAATATTTCATCTTCACTTTTTAAAATAAGATGTAAGTGTTTATCCTTCCAATGTACAAGTAATACTGTACGAAAACGTACAATAAGTAGTTACTGTCGATGACCAACAATATATTACCACGGAGGCAACCGCATTCAATATCCTGAAATCGGTGGAGCTCGGAGCGGAATTGATTGAATTCGAACTGCGGATTCGGGGGTAGAAGTGGGGGATGAATTTAATCTACATGTTGTGGGAAAAAGCAAAAGACTTATTTAAGAAAATATTTTAGGTTCTATGTCCTTTTTAACAATAAACGGGAATTTTTCACAAACTCACTGGAAGTAAAGAGAAGGGGGCATGAAATGCCAAGGAATATCAAAATCTAAGAATGAAATGGCATGTTCCCGCTGTGCAAATAAAAATAATGGCCAATTTTAGTTTATAAACTGATGAAAAATACTTATGAGTTTATGAACATACCTTATATGTGATAATTTGCGCCAGAGGGTGCTATTGGGTTGGCACATTGCGCCACGCTAGCCTCAATTGCCAGGAGTCATCAGAAAAAATGCTATTGGGGATTTTTCATTAAGTTTAAACAATATTATCTATTGTAAACGGATATTTTTGCAGGAACATACCTGAAAAAATGCCCTATGTGTGACAATGCTCACCAGAGGGTGCCGTGTGCCACATTTTCGTGGGAAAAGGTTATGAATGCCTTAAGTGTGATAATGTGCGCCGGAGGGTGTCGTGTGCCATATTTTTGTGGGAAAAAGGTTGAAAATGCCTTAGGTGTGATAATGTGCCCCATAAGGTGCCATCGTGTGGGTACACTGTGTCAGGCTGGCCTCAATTGCCAGGAGTCATCAGAAAAAAACGCTATTGGGGATTTTTTTAAGTTTAAACGATCAATTCTAGTGTAAACGGATATCTTTTGCAGGAAAATGCCTGAAAAATACTTTAGGCATGATAATGCATGCCAAGAGGGTGCCGTGTGCCAACAATTGAGTGCAACAGGCTGGGAGTGGCCAGACATGGAAATATCTAAGAATGCCTTAGGAATGATAGGGGAAGGTTCATATTTTAAATTCTATCAGAAATGTTTAAAATTCTATGTCCTTTTTAAACAATAAGGAAATATCAAACAGTTCGTGGTAAAGAACTGTAAGTAAGGAGCGACCCGGCTCAATGGTAATCGAAACTTTAAAAAACGGAATTTTGATACCAATAGATACATCAAAAGAATTAGATTTTAATGCTGATTTCTAATATATAAGTTTCATCAAGTTTAATCTTGTGTCAGGCTGGCCTCAATTGCCAGGAGTCATCAGAAGAAACTCCATTGGGGATTTTTTTAAGTTTAAACGATCCACTCTAGTGTAAACGGATATCTTTTGCAGGAAAATGCCTGAAAAATACTTTAGGCATGATAATGCATGCCAGAGAGTGCCGTGTGCCAACAATTGAGTGCAACAGGCTGGGAGTGGCCAGGAAATATTTGGATCATGGAAATATCTAAGAATGCCTTAGGAATGATAGGGGAAGGTTCATATTTTAAGTTCTATCAGTTATGTTTAAAATTCTATGTCCTTTTTAAACAATAAGGAAATATCAAACAGTTCGTGGTATAGAACTGTAAGTAAGGAGCGACCCGACTCAATGGTAACCGAAACTGTAAAAGACAGATTTTTGATACCAATAGATACATCAAAAGAATTAGATTTTAATGCTGATTTCTAATATTTAAGTTTCGTCAAGTTTAATCTTACCCATCAAAAGTTACGCGCCTGAGAAAATTTGGCTGATTTTAGAAAAAAGGGGTAAAGACCCCCTAAAAGTTATAGAACCTTAATGAAAACTGTACCATCATATTCAGCGTATCAGAGAACCCTACTATAGAGGTTTCAAGCACCCATTTACAAAAATGTGGAATTTTGCATTTTTTGCCAGAAGAAAGATCACGGATGCATGTTTATTTGTTTTTTTTTTCTTTTTTTTCCAGGGGTGATTGTATCGACCCAGTGGTCCTAGAATATCGTGGGAGGGCTCATCGGAATGGAAATTAAAAGTTATAGTGTCCTTTTTAAGTGAGCAAAAAAATGGAGGGCAACTAGGGCCCCTCCCACGCTCATTTTTTCCCAGTCACCCGATCAAAATTTTGAGATAGCCATTTTGTTCAGCATGGTCGAAAATATGATAACTATGTCTTTTAGGATGACTTAATCCCCCAAAGTCCCCGGGGGGAGGGCTGAAAGTTATGAACTTTACCCAATGTTAACATATGGTATTCATTATTGGGAAGTATACAGACGTTTTCAGAGGGGATTTTTTTCTGGTAGGGGGCGGGGGTTATATGGCAGGATCTTTCCATGAAGGAAGTTTTCATGAGGGAAGGGACATTGCTATGAAGGGGTGAAGGATTTCCCAGCATTATTAAAGAAAGAGGTCAGAAATTAAATAAAAAAAGCAAGTTTTTCAACTGAAAGTAAGGAGCAACATCAAAACTTAAAACGAACAGAAATTATTACATACATGATTTGGTTCGCCTCCTAGTCAATACCTCGCTCTTTAAGCCAAAGATTTTTTTAGTACTTTCATAAGAGCTATTTATTCTAATTAACGGCCTTTGTGATTAAGGGGTCATTTTTAAAGAATTGGAACAAAATTCGAACTTTAGCTTAAAGACCAAGGTATTGAATAGGGGGTGAACCCCCTAATATACGTGTTAAAAATTTATGAATATTGAAGTTCGTTACGTAAGTTAATTCGTAAGTTACGTATATTTATTACTAATAAAAACGTTCGTAAATAAAAATAAACAAGTTTCGAGAAAGCCATTTAACCAAATAAAAGTAAAATTAATATACAAATTTTGTTTTAATTATTCATGTCCGGTGAGCCAAAATCAAAACCTGCATTAATTCAAAAATGTTCATAAATTAAATAAAAAAAACAAGTTTTTTTAACTGAAAGTAAGGAACGACGTTAAAACTTAAAACGAACAGAAATTATTCCGTGTAGGAAAGGGGCTGTCCCCTCCTCAACGCCTCGCTCTTTACGCTAAAGTTTGACTCTTTCTTACAACTCTATTTTTAAACAATAAAAAACTTTATCGTAAAGACCGAGGCGTTGAGGAGGGGACAGCCCCTTTCACATACGGAATAATTTCTGTTCGTTTCAAGTTTTAACGTCGTTCCTTACTTTCAGTTAAAAAAAACTTGTTTTTTTTTATTTAATAAAATATAAAGACGAAACATATTGCAATAGATCAAATGTTTTGCTAAAGCTAAGAAGTGATCTTAAAACTTAAGAGCCTCATCTAAAATACAAGCCCCTGGCTTGCGAAAATACGGATCAATGGATTTAAAGCATGATTTATATCAAGAGAATATCTCGAAAATGCCTTAGGAATGATAATATGTATCACAGTGATGTAACAGGCCAGCCACATATTGTCAAGGTGGCGTGAATTGACATGGTGTATCACGAAGGGATGGTTTGTGAAAAACACAAAGCAATGGATTTGAAGCATAATTTTTATCAAGAAAGTATACAAAAAGAATTTCTTAGGAATGATAATATGCATAAAGTGGATATCAAGGACCAGCCACATATTGTCACGGTGGCGTGAATGTAAATATTCTTGGCTCAAAGAAACGTGGCATTTTCATTACAACCTCTCAGAAATATTTCTTAATATGGCTTAAATTTACCTTTAATAGCAACCCTCCTCACTCCCCTCTGGAATTGGTTGCTAGCGTTCCCACCTTTCTTTAATTCAAGCTTTTTTGCTAATATTTTATGCTTTACCAGCCTTTTCACGTTTTGTTTTTCCGTTTTAACTGTTTTTTTCTGTTATTTCATATTTTTATAATGTTTGTGATGCTTGGCGATCAGGAATGCATAGTCTTGGCTCAATGAAATGAGGCATTTTCATTTAAAAAAACTCTCAGAAAAAATCTCTTAATATAGCTTAAATGTATCTCTAATAACGACCCTCCGCCCCTTCCCCTCTGCAATTGGTTCCTAGGGTTCCCGCCTTTCCTTAATTCACGTTTTTTTCCCTTATATTTTATCCTTTATCAGCTTTTTCACGTTTTGTTTTTTGGTTTTTTGAAGTTTAACTACTTTTTTTCTGTGATTTCATGTTTTTATAATGTTAGTGATGCTTGGCAATCAGGAATGCATAGTCTTAGCTCAATAAAATGTGGCATTTTCATTAGAGGCTCTCAGAAATATCTGTTAATATGGCTTAAATTTACCTGTAATAACATCCCTCCACCCTGGAATTCATTGCTAGGATTCCCGCCTTTCTTTAATTCACGCTTTTTTCCTTATATTTTATCCTTTATCACCTTTTTCACGATTCGTTTTTCTGTTAGTTGAGTTTTAACTGTTGTTTTTTGTTATTTCATGTTTCTATAACGTTTGTGATGCTTGGCGATCAGGGATGCATAGTCTTGGATGAATGAAACGTGGTAATTTCATTAAAACCTCTCATAATCATCTCTTAATATGACTTATCTTAAATCTAATAATAACCCTCCCCTTGGAACTGGTTGTTGGGGTTCTCGCCTTTCTTTAATTCATGTTTTTGCTTATATTTTATCCTTTATCAGGTTTTTCACGTTTTTTTTCGTTTGTTGAGTTTTAACTACTTTTTGATGCGATTTCATGATTTTATAATGTTTTTTTATTAATAAAACTTTTATATACAATAAAAAGTCTGTGTCTTGCAAAGCATTGTCTAGGTCACGTTAGAAAATTAATACAATGTAGCTAGAAGGTGCGCTTAATAGATCAATAGTCAATAGCATTGAGATGCTTGCGTTCTCTCGAGTGGAAAGGATTGGAAAAATATAATCAATAGCTTAATAGATCTAAAAAGTGTGGATGGAATTCTCCGTGCGTGGAATAGGCTATTTCGTAGAATCTATTTCCCGAATCATAATATTAGGAATAGATTGCTGGTCCAGGTATCTAATACAGATCACCATTGGGGAAATGTCTTTCGATTCATAAAGCGGACAAAAGTATTTGGATTATAAGGGTTCCCTGAGAAAAAAATAAATCTTGAAGAAAAAAAATGCATTGAAGACAAAAATCTCTTAAAGTATTGTGTAACAGTCCACGCGTGCACCTTCATTATATAATAGTCACGTGAGTGCCACCATTACGTAACACCCATGTGTTTGCCGTCCTCAGTTACAAACAGGGGTTCCCCACAAGCTCTGAAGAAACAAGTCACACGAGAATGTGTCATTCTCAATAAATCTAACATGTCACGCAACTCCTATTACGTAACAAACACCCGCATATTGAAGAAAACATTCCCAATTACTTAACAAACCTTTCCATCTTGAAGAAAATTAATAACACGTGCGTCTTGAGGGAATCACCGTTAAACTTCTTCTTGATCTTGATCCATTAAGGAAGAAAATAGTAGCGGCTATGGTAAAGTAATTGGGCCATCACTACTGACGATTTAAAACCTGTCGCGCTTATTCATGGAAATATAGAGGGGGATGGGGCAGCTTTGCTGTTTTATTTAATGAAAATATCCAAAAAGGCAATGCATTTTCCAATAGAAATACACCCCCCCCCCCTACAAAGATGTTTTTCAAAATAAAAGGGGAGGGGCTAAACAGCCCTTCTAAAAGACACCCCTTCTTAAAGTCGCTTTCTAAATAATCTCTGAAAAATCATAAGACAATAAAGCACGACGCGTCAAAATTTATTGATAGCCGTCTTAGGCCCGGAAGTTAAGAAGACCGTATATGTGTAAGATTCTGATTTCAACTAGGCAAGACATGCACATCTGTCTACTAAAATTTATCTATAAATTCTGCTTTAAATTGGGCAAATTGGCTATTTGCTTCAAAATGAGGAATGAATTTTGGGCTCTGGGACCAGGTGCTGCATATAGCCTGTTGCCTCTAGAAGCTTATTTTTAATAGCTTCCAAACATTATCATTAAAATCTCTATCCTGAAATTTTAATCTTGTTCCATGTTGCTTCGAAGGGATACCAAGGGATACAAAGGACGTTTAAATATGGTTCGGTGCCATCGGGTTGGTGTCGTCACTTCAAAAAGGCACTAAATTTCTGAATTTCCATCTCTAAAAAATGAGAATGATAAATATATGTATGCAGCATCACAAAATAATGAATGGACAAAATAATAATAAAAAAATTTTACTGAACGTTACCACTCAGCTAAATATCCGGAATTTACCTAACGAAAGTCCAAACATACATGTCTTAGTGAAATCCTTGTATTTGCAAAAAAAAAACAAAAAAAAACAACATAAAATACATATTTCAATGTGCTCTACTGTTTCCCAACAGGTACAAAAATTATTGTTATTATAGCTAAACTTATAAAAATATTATTTATTCTATTTCAAATCACAAAAGTACAAAGCAAACAATAGGGTACAAACAGGACAACTCACTGCATGTCGAATCAACACACGAACACAAGCTAGTCAGTAAATTATTTTAGATTTCCAAGCAAATGCATCATCAACATCACCATAATAAAGAAATCTTACAATTAGTGTCAGAGAACACTAAAATTATATTAAAATAAGATGACTGTATTTATTACTAAAGTGACACTCTTGAAAAGGCACATACGCATGTACTCATATCGGAAGGTGAAAGGGGGCTGAGGAATCAAAAAACAAAACATTAGAGCTGTGTGGCAATATACATAGTGAATTATGGAGAAAATAATAAATCTGGCCTTTTCGAAGGATGGTGGTGGTCAGGCCCAACTTCTCGTTCCCCTTGCGTAAGTACCTCCTTCTGAAAAAGTATTTAAGACCAAGATACTTCACATGCTATCTCTTAGTAGGAACAGGATATGTGACAAATTATAAACTGATTTTCTCATGAATATACTTGTTTTATATTCATCCTATATTCAAGGCTCAGTCATAAAAGCGAAAGCGTTCTCAATAATCATTACAGTGGCCAACAGAATTTGCTTTTTCCCGATAATTTACGATGAATAATTGATTCTTGCCTGATTCTGTATGCTGATTTTAACTGTATTTTCAGAATTCTTTTTTTATAATCCCGAGTTTTTTAGGAATAATGTAATATGATTTTTTTTGGCAAACTCTAATTATCTTGGACTTACAAAATTTTAATACTCGAAAAGTGTTTTTTAATATAATTCTAAAAAAAACCCACTGAAAATACATTTAAAATACAATATAATGGTTGACTTTGGCACCCAAGGAACGCCCAAAACCAGTCCCAATTCACCAGACACAAAAAATTGTGTTGACTTGTGCAATGGGACTTACCTACATAACACGATTTTGTTCATTTATCAAGTCGTCTAAAAGTAGGTAATTTGAGACCTTCGCTAAAAATTGTGGATAATCCGGCTGTTGATAGTACCAAAGCCTTACCAAAGTTAATAATTGATGAAACTATAGGAAGCCTTTTACTCCTAAGTTGGATATTTATTTTTATCAAGCTTGTAATCCAACGCAATACAGAGAAGACTTCAGACATGCTTTTTAATGACTAGCTTAAAAGACCACAGCTTACTCAACAACTTTTTGAATAAAATTTGTTGTATTTTAGTATTCAAACTTTTGGTATTCAAACTTTTTGAATATTTTGAAAAAAGTCAAATTTCAAAAAAATGACTGACATGCGGCTTCAACATGATTGTAAACACCCTCAAATAGGAGGGGAAGAGGTTATTAGAATACTTTTAAGGAAGTTGAATTTCATGGGAGGAACAAAGGGCGAAGCTCTAAATAGCCGTCTGGAGGAGTGTGCGCACTAGTTTGGGCCTTCTGTGACTTTTAACTACAAGCTAGAAATTTGGTAATGACAGTAAACAAGGCCGTATCCAGGGGGGGGGGGTCAGGAGATTTGACTCCTCCCCAAAAAAACGCTTTTCCGACTCGTAAAAACGTAAACGTTGTAGTGGTAGGAGTAGCAATGGTCCTCAAGCGAGATAGACAGAGGTTAGAAATACATTTTAAGAAAAATAGGAACATTACGAGAGCAACAAAGAATGAAGTTCTAAATGGCCATGTGGAGGGTGTGCGCAGGAGTTTGGAGAAGGTTTGACCTTAAGTGAATTTGTTGCTGCTAAATGGTATTATAAAATATTAAAAAAAAATCACTTAAATGCCATTTAAAATAGTGTATCATGCTTTTCGAAAAGATATATCTCTAAAGAATAAAACATGGCAGTCAATTAATTTTGTATGTAATGCTATTTAAAACCACAGATTAAAAAAAGTGATATTAAAAAAAAAGGCTTGGATTAAAAAAAAAACATAATAAGACAAAAACATCTATGTTTCTTCTATTCATTTATGAGAGTGGTTATCAGTGACCTGGTGGTTGGCCTTATATATAAAATGCTTGCATATAACTAGCTGTTTTAACTAAAGAGATAAGTATTTTAGAATTTTCACGGCAGATAATACAGAAATGATCAAAATTGATAACTCGAGATATCACACTAAAATGACTTTTTCTTCAGAAAAAGAGATACAAGGAAAAATTATTGGTTTGGTTTGGTCAAAGAACAATAGCTCTTTTTTAATGTTTTTCAGTTGCATTTTTGGATAAACCTCGATCAAGAATGAAAAAAGAAATATTGGAAACATTGCAGACAAGTTCTAACTATTTTATGAAAGACGTATGTAAACGCAATTAAGAGACAAGCACATAAACACAAAAAAGTGGTTAATTTTTCTGGGAATTGGCAGTAACGCATCAATATAACACATCTTAAACGATATTATCCTTAAGTCATATTTTTTCTAAGATATGCTATTCACCTAAAAAACATTTAAGGTAAAAAAAAAAATTGAGCTTCTTGTCGATACATTTGAGCTTCAAATACGACTGCAGCTCGAATCTTATGGTTGACAGTCCCAAGCCTGCAAAGCAGGAGGATGGGCTAGTATTCTTGCAACCCACTCCCAGAACCAGGGAGGAAACCCACAGGGAAAATATAGCCTGCAAAATAAATATCAAAGAAGAAAATTACAGGAATATTCTTTTCGATGACGACCCCTGTACCCGCCCAATAAGGTATAACAGCTGGGAAACCGAAAGCAACTGCTCAGCAGTGGAAACAACTTAATTTTCATTGGCCATGAAACAAGACGTGAAACTGGAGTGACCGTAGTCATTTCAAAACCTGCGACAAAATCTCTAATTGGAAACCTGTGAGCAACTGCATTGTGACTGCTCGATTCCACTGTAAGCATATCAAAATGACCCTGGTTGCGAGCTAAACAACCACTAATGAAGCCAGGGATGACCAGACACAGACGTTCTACAACGATCTGAACTCCATCCTCAAAAGTGTGAGACATGTAACCCTCTGTGTCACGGGGAATTTCGACGCAAAGGTTGGCAACGATGGAAACTATTTTGTCAAAGTCCTAGGCAACCATGGTCTTAGAGAACTCAACAAAAATGAAGAGTTGCTAATAGAAAGGTTCAGTCTAATGGCTTGAGTGTTGCCGGCACTCTCTTCGTCCACAAAGATATCCTTTGGTGAAGATATCCAGGTGAAGTGCCTACTCCAGGACTTCACCTGACACATCTACAAAAAACATATCGACCGCTTTCTGATAAACAAAAAGTGGCAGACATCGTTGTGCGATGAACGTGCATTTAGAGGAGCTGCTATCTTCTATGACATTAGCCTTGCGGTTACCAGAATAAGGATTGAACTGTCAGCCTCTAGACAGGTGAAGATAGAAAATGGCCCCTAGACTGTGAAAAACTGAAGGATCAAGAAATCCCACCGCAGTTTGCACTAAAGCTTACCAACAAGTTGGAAGCCTTCAGTCAATTGAGAGATGAAGACCCGAAGACAGCTTAGATACCTATCTGACAAGTCTACAATGATATCACCAATGAAACACTTGACCTGAAAAAGTCGTCCAAGGAATAGTGGATCCTCGCCAAGTCCTGGGATCTGATCAAAAAGGGGGCCTTCGAGAAAGAAGTCCGCGCTGGCAAATGTAGTAGCCCTGAAGTAAAAGCTGAGAAGGCTGAAGAAGCTGCAAGACGGGTAGACTCTCTGTCAGTATTCCACATCACCAACGAGATGGTTGGAAACCCTTCAAAGACAGAAAGACCTGTCAAGAATGAGACAGGACGAGTCATTACTGATCCTTGCAAAGTAAACAAAGCCTGGGCGACAAATTACGAAAAGCTGCTAAACAGACCGCCACCAGCTAATCTTCCAGATATACCTTTCGCGCCGTTTCTAACCCTAGCCAAAGATATTGGCCAGGCAATTGCATCTTTCAGGAAACTGACCTAAGTTTGGAGCAGCCAGCAATACTCTCTCCAATTAAAAGTGAGACTGTTCAACAGCAACATCCCCTCGATATTTTGCTAAGGTTCCGGAACTAAGCACTTAGACCGACACCTTGAATAAAAACTCCTGTCGTTAGTGTTTAAGAGGCATTCTAAATATCAATTCGATCCAAAAAATAACGAACGCTACTGTACGGCATAAAATGTCTCAGCCATCGCTTGCTGAAGTTATTAAGTACCGGGAGTGGAGGGCGTTGAGGGACGACTGGCAGCTCGTCTCGGATATCCAAAGTACCTCTGGAGGCACACGAGGATTGAAGGTCTAAGGTAAGGTTTCGACACACACACACAAAAAAAAAAAAAAAAAAAAATGGCAAAAGGTAATGTTTAAAATACATTAAGATCACAAGAATCGTGCAAAAACTGAATGTACACTGTAGCCTAATTGAAATACTGTAGCAGGAGTTGGTAATGTCCTACATTTCTTTTGGAAATAAAGTTAGATTCTTAAAAAAGTGTATTTTTCCAAAAAAACAATACTTTCGTGCACTGATTTTTGTTCTCGCGTGTCAAAAGGTTCTGATTGGGCTACTATTAGAAAGGTTTCGAGCTACGATTATGCAAGTTTTTTTTCGAGAACAAACTGAATCACATAATCAAAATAAAATATATGTTGAGAAAAATGTCTAATATTAAGCAGCATTATTATCAAGGAAGATACCACCAAATTATTGACGTATTTTTATATGTGAATGTGATCAAGATCTTTCAAAGAGGCCTAAGACAGACAAATTGGCTTCGAGATCTTTTTCTTAAAGAGACAGTTTCAATTTTCATATTGGATGCCAAGATCTATAAACGTTGTCTTTAGCGCTATTCCCATTTTTTACATTTAATTTTAATATGAATTTAACATTTAGAGCTTCTTCTTGAAGTCGACCATCAAATTCATTGACAAGCTAGAATTAAGAAAAGGTCTGTTGAGTCATAATGATTTGTTTAAAGTTTAGCAGTTTGAAACAATACTGCTTAAGTTACAGAAGAGACGGCGTATCGTCTTTTGATTTATGTAAAGTTTGACGCCAAACTTTAGTGAAATTTTGACTTGGTGTGCTGGTTTGTTTTCAAGAGATAATATTTGCTTCAGATTTACTAAAACCAAGAATTTAACAGCAACAGCCGACAGCGCATATTTGATACTACGAAATTAAACCCGTAAGAGAACTGCCATCTACAAATATTTGTGTAGAGGTGTATATAAAATTTGAAACTTTTTTTGGTAACCACTAGCAAGACAGTATAATAAGTTATTTCTGTTCACAAATATAGGAGATTTTCAGAGTACACGCAAAATACGAGTACCTTCACAGTACTTGTTACTGCATCATCTGCATTTTGTGTAACTTGTTTCAGTCCGTCTAGCATGCTATTAAAAAAAATTTCTATTGAATTCTTATGCAATAATTCTAAAAAAAGTCTTATTTATTCAGTTTTGATATATATTTTTATACAATTTTTATCCATCAGACACCTTTGGAATACAAAGATAATACATAAAAATAAATTTAAGTATGGAAGACGAAAGCGGAATGAAAGAAATAGAAATTATGCTTGTTACCGATCAGACAAAGAGGAATATTTCAATTAAATAGCCGTCTGAATAGTTTATAGAGCTCCGTCAAAATTTCCTGATGCAACCGAAAACAAAAACTAAGATGGCTGCCCTTCTTAATTTCTTTTTATGTAGAGAAGAATAAGGTGACATTTTAGCTCTGGCAGGGGAAGAGAAACAACTTTCCCTACCTCCATGTGGTTAACGAAATAACTCAAGAAAAGGTACAGGTAATCACGGAAAAAGTATGATGCGAAAAAATAAATATTTGGAAAAAAAAATATTTAGGCTGAACCATTCGAAAGGTCACGGCCAAAACCAGTTCATTTTCAGTATTTTAAATAATATTTTCATGTAAAACCTAACTACAATACTGTTTAAAGATGTGGTGGCAGTTTTTATCACCAATACATAAAAGCAGACAACTAAAAATAAAAGCAACAAAATACTATACAAATCGTTTCTATCCCTATTAAAACATAAAAACATTAAAATAAGAAAGAAAGGCCCATGTGGGAAGTTATGCTTATATTTGTAAAGTAACCTTGTTTTTTTTTATCTACATCATGCATTTTATCTAAAACTAACCTACAGTTCGGTGAAACCCAGGAACATACAAGAAAACATCCTACCCCCCCCCCCCAAAATAATTTTTTTTCCAGAGGATAGTTTGCTCTGATTGTATACCGAGGAACACGTTTAGCGCCAACAATTTGAGAAAAAGATTTGCTCGGTGCTGAAAAATCCATTTTGAACAGTTTGCCTAAAGGGACCATATATTTTATTACCACATTGCTTTGTGAATGATAGACACGCATGATTGCATTTGCCTTAAGCAGTAACATTTTTAATTCCAAAGTTCTGAAAGGCAATCGGCAAGAAAAGCACTTGTAATTCCCAACTGTTTATGTTTTTTGAACACTAAAATTTTTCTACAAAAGTATTAGTGAAATTATAAGGTGGACGGACGATAGAGCCGGTAATACATAGAAACATTTTTAGTTCAGTTTAAGTTTTAACATTACTCTTATCTCATTTGAAACAAAAAGATGATTGAATTTATGTGATATTTAATCAGAGACTCCATTCAAAAGCATGATGAATGTTTATCGTTCTGACTGTAACGTTTTTCAATGAATAAATTTCAGCTCTCTATTTTTTACAGAGAAATTTATCCAGCGGATATTTTTATGTGAATGTATACAAGGGAACATGTCTAACGCGAACTACTTGAGAAATAGTTTGCTCAATGCTGACAATTCATTTGCAAAATTCTATCTAAAGGGTTTAGCTCATCAAAGCTAGCTGTTAATTTTCTGAAGCAAATATGCAACAGATATAGTAAGCCGTTAAACAAACTGAATTACACAAATGATTAAGGGTATATCGGCAACTTCTGACGTGCCTGGGACAGCAAAATATATTATAAAAAAGTAAAATTCGGAATTAAGCACGGAACAGTAGATAATGAAAGAGATGAGAGGAAACTGTCAGTCGCTGGTCTTTTTATTTTGAAGGATCTGAGAGAAAACCTTTGTAATTTACAATTATCGACAATACTAACTAAGCCTTACATTCCAGGCATGGTTACGTTTAGCAACAGCCCACAAAAAACGTCTCCATTAACAGCTCGCGATATAAAGATATTAAATTTAATCCTTAGGACCAAATATATCAAGCAATTTTTTTTTTACAAAGCTCCTTAGAGCAAATAGGGAACTCCGCAAAGTTTACTTTGAATCATGTCAATAAATCTTTATTCGATAAATCTTTCTATTCATTACACTAGGAAAATAATTTAAGGTGAGAGGAGTTCGATGCCCCAACTCAAAAACCACTTTTAGTGAAAAATAACCGTCATTATCATTTCTTAGTAATAATGACCATTACTGGGTTCCCTTTTATAATTTTCCGCAAATCATGCGCTTTCTCTAACTGTTTACAACACATATAAATTTCCGTATATTAACAAAATATTGTTGGCGACAGTTGTCGCAAATAATCGGAGCACCAGAAGCTTTTAACCTCTGTAGAATTTTATGAATAAGATGAAAATACACAAATATATCTCAAATTACCGTAATAACGAAAGTAAAACCAATCTAAGTTGTTTTATAATTTGAGGAATATAATTAACAATTAAATAGATTCTTTGACAGTTGTTTTAATAACCATCTTTATTAATAATCACCATAATTGTTACCGATAATTATTACTGCTTGAAAAAAAAAACACTTTAAAGTACACAAAAAAGGACACTTTAAAGCTATTTGTGTAAACTCAATTTTGTCTTTCTAGGGTACATTCGTTCAAGCAAAGAATCAAGGCATAAATAAAAAGATAATTCAAATGGAGTTTCAAACGACAAGAGATTTGTCCAAATGTCCAAAAGAATGAACTTAATTTCTTTGGGACAACATCACTAAGGCTAAAGTTTTGGCTCTGACGTCTAATACTAAGTTGAAACCCAGAATTTTTAGCAACAAAAGATGGCAAATATCAAAAGTAAGACAAAACAGAAGTTATCAAAAGCGTTAAAAAGGTTCTTGTCTTTAAGTAATAATTTTCCATTGCTCTTTACTAGAATTACAACAGTATATCTCAATGGATACAAACAAATCGCCCATTTCCCCCCTGAAACATCTAAAACTGAAGGCAGCTACCAAGAATATTTTTTTATAACCTAGAAAAGAAAAACTAAGACCCGTTTTCTCGACAAGTTTTATCAAAAGTGGCATTATCCCACTACATTCTTATAGTTCATCAATGTTCACTACGCATTAAAAATCACGATTTGACGTCTTTGCAATCAGTAATTTCTTCAGCTACGCCACCCCATCTTAGCCTGTAACTTCCTGTCCGCCACCGGATGGTCGGCTCCCAAAGAGCAGATAGGAAGAGGTAGGGGGCATAAACTTCTCTGAATAACCAGCCAATGATAAAATCTACCTTGCTAAAGGGTACAGAACCATTCTGAAAAAAAGGGCTTAAATTATGCACCCGATAAAGAGTAAGACAGACAGGGCCGGATTTAGACTGGATCAGGCCCTAAGCTATTTAAAACACGTGGCCCTTTCTTAGTCCAGATTTTGTTTTAGTACAAATATGAATTTCGGATACCGAGAGAGCTAAACTGAAATGCAATTAAGGAGAATGAAGATAGTTAAAAAAAAGAATCTTTACCTTAAAAATTATTTTTATTCACAAAGAACTTAAAAATGAAAATTCTGGAAAAAAGAATCAAAGTTGTTAAAATTGAAATTTACTTTAAGGGGTAAGGAATTGAGGCACTTCCGGACATGAAACCTTGCGAGGAGTATATGATATTGTATGTGCTTTTACTATTTATAATGTTTGATTACGAATAAATTAATATCAAACTACAATATTATCTTTCTTGTCCTTATAACAGGAAAACAAAGTCTCATTTTCTTGATCCCAAAAAAGAGCGTCCATAGCAAGGACCGGTAGGTAACACGAGAGAGAACTGAAATACAGAAAAAATTCGCACACAGTTTGGTCATTCATAATAAGCCGACTGACCAATAAGCGGTCAATCGGCTATCCGTAATGTAAACCAATAGTGCTTGTTCTTCGAAAGGAAGTGCATAAATGATTGGATGAAAAGTATGGGACCTTTCGGGCACTCGGCATTGGGAAAAGAAACCTGGAACTCCAAGCTATAGCCTGTTTAGCTATACATAAGTCCTGCACAAACGACAAAGTTTGTGCAACTTTGAAAATGAATGCTGATCAGAATTGAATGCGATTCGGGCAATCACAATCCAAACTAGCTGAAGGATGCATGAAGTGTGGATAAAATGCACTTTAGTCATTTTAATTATATTATTACATTGTTAATATTACGTTATCATGCATGCACTAAAGTATTTTAAGAAGTAAATGGACAGTGAAAACCTCGCACTGTGCACTGTAAATATTTCACAGAAAAGTGAGGCTGTCAATTGAAAGTAAGGAGCAAGTTCAAAACTTAAAACAAACAGAAATTATTCCATATATGAAAGAACTTTCCATATACCTCTTCCTCAACCCTCACTCTTTACGCTAAAGTTTGACTTTTTGGCCAAATCCTTTGAGAACATCCCCGAAAATACAAGGGCCGTTTAGTTGGATTAAGAAGCTTTTGTAAAGAATGAAAAAAACTTTAGCGTAACGAGCGAGGGGTTGAGGAAGGGGTAGTGCCCCATCGTATACGAAACCATTTGTGTTCGTTTTAAGTTTTAATGTTGCTCTTCACTTTCAACTGAAAAAACTTGTTTCTTTTTATTTAATGTTACATAGAGACCATTTTGTTCTTTACCAAGGCAACGGCTATTGCGCTGCTTATGAAAGAGCACTTTTATTTTCTGAAACTAATAACGTAGTTCAGAAACTTAGCTAAGCTCGAAAGTCCTATATTTAGTAACCACTCGTTGAACCGAAAAATTTGTATCTAGTTGGTTTATTTTTACCCTCTGAGAATTACGAGTAATGCCCTTCACAGGATACGAATAATTGGAACATTTCGAAAATAAACAGAGATAAATTGAATAGAATACAGAATATAATATAGCAACCGGACTAAGAGTGCTCAGCCTAAGGGTGCAAAAAATAATATTGTGTGTTTATTGTTGTCAAAACACAAGTGGAAACTGTTTGTAAACAAAATTATTATCGATATTTTTTCGTAGCTGTATTAATACCTCATTCTGAAAAAGCTGTGTTTATATTATTAGCAAAAGCTTGAAGTCAAAAATTTATGTTTCATGGCAACGAGTACGAAAATGGCTTTTTACAAACAAACAATATAGCGTGCCTCTAAATAGCTGGAGGTTATGAGGTTCACATCCTCCCCCGCCCCCCAATTTATCCAAAGACGATCCTTTTTTTCGAATTTTAGTCGATCAATTTTAACCTAGTCCCATTGAATAAAGAGGAAGTTTTCTTTAATTCCACGACAAGGGGGAGACAATTTACCTGAATGCTTGATAAAGACGCTTAAAATTATCGTCCAAATTTGCAAACTAATTCTTCAATAAAATACTAAAACCAATAGAGACAGGATTATGAATCAAATTTCTATTTTCAATTAATTCAAAAATCCCAAAATCCGAAAAAGAGCCAATATCCCAATAAAGCCTATTGTGATAATAAGTAGGCAAAAATGAGTTTATGTTTCTTATAACCAGGGGAACTTACAAAAAGGTCGATATTCCAGCGTGGATTTTTATTTCTTCAAATACTTAATTTTAGCAAACATAAATCTATTTTTAACCAACTACTAAAAAAAATAAAATTTCATTTTGCTTACTTGTACAGTACGTAATAAAATCCAATCTAAAATGAGCCAAGAGAGGATATGTGTTAAGAATAGAGCTAATGGAGACCATTCAAAAAGCCAATTAGTGGCACAAGATGCCAACAAACCAAGAAACATACATTCTGAAAGTGGCTCAAGAACCAGGGTATGAGGCACCATGGCAAATCGAAGTTTAGCCCACCTGAAAAATATATTAGAATCATGGTAAATAATTAATAATATATTTCTCTTATCAATAAGACAAGAATAAAACCATAAAATAACATAGGCTAAATGGATGCAAAGTAACAGTACTCCTATGCATAACAAAACCATTATAGCCTCATTAGAAGATGAGTATCTAAATTTGACAGAACTGCTACTCAAATGGCTATAAGAACAGACTTTTACGTACGGAAGAAAAAGGACATTCTCCTCCCAACCTCCCAAACAGAACATTTTCTGTTACAATTAATTATAACGTATCTATTTCACGACAGCTAAGTAGTGATTTATCACAGGGCTCAATTTTGAGACCCCGATTATTCATATTTTATCGATTGACGAGTAAAAACTAGCAAGGATTTGAAAGGCATGTTTGCTGACGACAATTTCTTTTGCCGTTAACGTTGAATACGATTGAAGGTGCATCTAAACTTGCACTAAATAGTCTATCTAGATGAACTGTATTCCTACGCCGGGAAGTAAAGAATTCTTTAACCAACAGATAATATTCAGATTAAGGTGATTCACAAGAAACAGCAGATATTTGCTCCATGAATTTGGAAAATATACTGCTTGACAAAAACTATTCACAAAAGTTCTCTGCGTCATTTCTAACGAAAGAATTATTCATAATGAAAAACTTCATAGAAGCTAAATCATCGTGGGATATCTTACATTATGTGCATTAACGGTCTAAATACCATCTATTTCTTAAAAACACAACAAAATTAACAAATTAAACAAATTAAATCTCAAATTAACAAATTAAATCCTAAAACATACTTTGCAGAAGTGAACAGTGAGCTCCCGTTGATAGCCCCGTATCTTGAGACCACTCCTTAGAAAATTGCGAAGCTGACAGTTCAAGAGAACTCAGGGAACACCAAAAAAGTTCTAAGCAATGAAGCAATTGTATACACATGTTAAGACCAAGCTAAGACTACTCTTAAGACCAAGTACAATAATCACTTCGACATAAATACCAATGGGTCGCTACAACAAGAAAAGTGTGGAGCAAAAGCCTGCTTTTCATCATTATATCCATAAGCCATAAAATACGATAGATTAGCTATCATATATAGCTATACAGATCTTATATCTACTTTCTTTAAACGAGCAATCGGGTATCTTTTTTCTATTTTTTTTTCTGTATATATAGTAAATTTTTTTCTTGAAAATTGGCTTCATATTTTTTTTTTTTTTAATTGGCACCCTGGGATTTTCTGGCCTGAAAAAAAAATCTAGATAGGTTAGAAGTTTGAGCAAATTAGTTTAGAGCCATAGTTCCCAACGTGGGGCGAAGGAGCCACCGGGGGCGCAATACAATATTTTGGTGGGTTACGAGCAGGACGTGCACCCTTCGGCTGACTATGCTTTATAGCCTTAATAGTGAAAAAACATTTTTCATATAAACATCATCACATTCATATTCAGATAAAGAGTAAAAAAGATACATTATAGTATTACGACGACGTCATACACTATTTAAAAGGTATTGTATTCAAACAATATTTTTCTTTAGCTTAAGATCTGCCTAGAGGACGACCCCCCCCCAGAAGATACCAAGTTAATGGCCTTTTAAAGCTTCCCTCAGATAAACACAAGTAAAATTTTGAATAACAATATTAAGATATCACGAGGAGAGCCTCAAGATTTAAGAAATGCCTGGCCCGAAATCGGTTGGGAACCAGAGGCTTAGAGCTTCAATTTTGAGAAAAATTCATGTTTATTTAAAGATAAATAGTATAAGCAAGATAAACAGGAAGGAGGAAATGAATTCACGCCAAAATTTCTTGAATACCCTGTAATGGAAAGAATTGACTTTCGCGTTACTGAAGGATAAACAGGGAAGAGGTGTTGAATTCCTGCTAGAAAGAAATCATGCGATTGACGTCACATTGACATACATTTACAGAACAAAAATTACATCATTTTCCACCAGGGGTGGTCGTAACGTTTTTATCATCTATGACACATACAAAATTACACAAGCTGACAAATGACTCTGAGCAGCTAGAGAAAAAGGCATGCAACAAGAAACAACAAAAATCATTTTGAATTGGTTTTTAGTCTGATTCAAATTTGCTATCCCGCTCTTCAAAAAGAGAAAACCACCATTGGAACAATTGGGCAAACCAGTTGTCGAGTCTTTAATTTGGTTCTCGAGAAAATTACCTTATTCAGTTTTTCTAAAATATGTTCTTCCTCAAATTCTACCAAATCAAAACCTACAAGATCGAATTCTACTATAAATTCACCCAAACGTCATTTTGGATTTTCTTTCGTTCTAACCGACGATTTGTATTTTTCATCTTAACACCTTTTGATTTATTAGGGATGCACTTTTCCTGGCCTATTTTAGGAAAACATTTCAATTTTACGCATCATAAAAATCCCCGACGAATCAAAGAAGATATGCTACAGTCTTTTTTCGTGTCTAAAGACATGGGGAATTTTTTTTCCTGTTTACCTTGTTCAGTTTCAATAGAAAATAAACCAGGTAATAGCGTAACGAAATTTCCTAACTCTCCATGGACTTCAAACTATATTGGATATCACCATGGGACTGATGTTTTTCATTGTTTGACATTCAATTTAAAATAAAAACACACATTTTTTCTCTCAAACAATTGGGATCTACTTGAAAAAAGTGAGCTAGAATCAACGCAGTGGCGTTTATTCTAGTAGAGAGCAATATGTCTCTTACGTACGTTTTCTCCCAAGCCTCATCATATACAACAGATTGTCGTAAAACCTTGGAGAAGGCCTCATTTGGTCGTAAATATAATGCTTTAGTGCAATCTGTAAGAGACAAAAATCGTCAAAAGACAAGATACTATCCCTTCATAGTTCCCAATGCCCCCATGCGCACCAGCGGCCCCACAGAACATTGAACGGAAGAAATGATTGAAAAAACCCCCCTGAGGTTCACAGGATAAGTGCAGCCTGAGGTCCAAGGGCACCAAATTATGCAGAAACTCTATACATAGCATCCTTTTATCTTCATTAAATAAAAAACAAGTTTTTCCAACTGAAAGTAACATCGGAAATTATTCCGTATAGTATGAAGAGGTTGCCCCCCCCCCTCCTCAATATCTTACTCTTCACGGTAAAAGTTTTTTGCACTTTATAAAAACCATTCTATTCTAATTAAACAGCCCTTGTGTTTCAGGAGTCAATCTTAAAAATGGGGACAAACAGTCAAACTTTTGCGTAAAGATTGAGGATGGGGGCAACCCCTCTCATATACGGAATAATTTCTGTTTGTTTTAAATTTTAATGTTGGCCCTTACTTTCATTTGAAAAAAACTTATTTTTATTTAATTTCTGACCCGTTTTTCAAATAATACCGGTAAATCTGGCCCAAACTCCATGAAAAATTCCCTTTCCTCTCGGGAAACTCCTTCATAGATATTTCCCCACACTTAAAATACACCCCTTCACCGTAAAATTCCTTCCGTATAATCCCCTCCGGAAATTACATATTCAATGAAATCCCCCCCTCCGTAAAATTTCCTGCAGAAGGTTCAGCCTGAAAAATACTCCTTAGCATTCTTTCATTTGAAAAAGAGCAAGTTCTAATCGTTTTTCTGACTACTCCGGAAATCCCCCCTTCCGTGGAAATTATTTCCCGGAAATCCAAACACACTGTAAATTTCCCCCGGAACATCTCCACATGCACTACTGAGTCGGCAAAAAAAAGTAAGAGAAATAAAAAAATTTCGTATAGAAATTCTGTCAAATCCCCCACAATTTCCCCTGGAAAGTCCACCCCCTGGAAATTTTCCTCTACAGGAAAAATTATCCCCAAGAAAACCCACCGCAAGCAAAAAAGCCCCCCCCCCCCAAATTTCAGTATAGATCCCTGTTTCAAATACAATACGTAAACTATGGGCAAATATTAAAACTTAAAGACCTATCCCCAGGGGCTGAGGAGGGGGGGGGTTATGTTAACTCCAAAGACATTGTTTTAGGACTTTTCAACTATCCTGAACAAAATGGCTATCTCAAAATTTTGATCGGGCGACTTTTTGGGATGCGGGAGGGGGACTTGTTGCCCTCCAATATCTGTGATCGCTTAAAAAGGGCAATAGAACTTTTAATTTCCGCTCGAATGAGCCCTTTCCTGATATTCTAGGACTATTGGTTCGATGCGATCACCCCTGTAAAAACAAACAAAAAGAAAAACACGCATCCATGATCTTTATTCTGTCAAAAAAATACAAAATTAAACATTTTGCAGATGAGAGCTTGAAACTTCTAGAATAGAGTTTTCGAATATGCTGGATCTGAAAGTATAATTTTCATTAAGATTCCTTTGCTTTTAGGGGGTGTCCCCCCTTTTTTTCAAAAATCCGCCAAATTTTCTCAGGCTCGTAGCTTTTGATGGGTAACACTAAACTTAATGAATCTTATACATTTGGAATTAGAATAATAAGCCGATTCTTTCGATATATCTATTGATATCAAAATTCCGTATTTTAAAGTTTCGGTTACTATTAAGCCGCGTTGCTCCTTACAAACAGTTTGTTAAATATTACACATTAACAACCAAGGAGGGAGTGGGCAGCGGGTTAAGTCCTAAAATACCTGTTTTTACAATGATTCATTCAAGGATTTCAAGGATTCAAACGTTAGGTAAATCCACATTGGGGTCAGTCGTAACGAAATCATCCGATTGGGACTGCTCGTATTACTTCAATTTTATTGAAATAATATCAGCTGTCCTCCAAACTTACAACAAACAATCGCATTGAAAACTGAAGTGTCAATACTTTTTTTCTCACACTTTAACCATTTCTACAATTCCTTTAATCAAAGAAAATACAAACTTATTGGTATTTTACTTTTTTGATGGACCGTGTTATCAGGATTTCAAAACCTTGTGAATTTTATTTTTATAAATTTGACCATCCACAGCACCTGGAAACAAAATTATCCCTACTTTCAAGTTAAAGGATTGCTAAGATTATACATATTTTGTTGTTGTTTTTTAAAGCAAATTAGAATTTTAAGCGAAGTCCATTTCGTATGATTTGGCATGGATGGACCTATTGGATATTAGGAAAAGCAAGTCTTACAAGCCAAAAACTACCTACAACATCCGTTAAATCAAATAACTTTTTAAGGCAAGGCTTTACGAAAATCAAACCTATATGTAATGCAAGGGGGCACAAAAACAAAAATTACTGTCGTCAACCCTCGGAAATTGCCATTTTCAGTATTAGTGGCGAACCACCCACCCCCAAAACTACCATTTGTTTGTATTCTAAATGAACATCGAATTTTAATTCAGCACAACTAATCAATAAATTATGACCAATAATATTTTATTTTAACATAAATAAGGATCACCCCAGCGCAACCCATTTTTTTCCAAAATTTAGTGAAAGCTACTGTAAGTTAAGGAAAAATTCAAGAAAATATTCTGAAAACTTTTTAAAGCTTTGTAACTTCAACACAGAGAAAAAGTTAGGGCATTTGTTACTCTCTAACCACAACTGGATGACAAATTAATTTGAAGTGGTTGAGAGGTGTGGGTTTGGATCACAGCTGTAGACAGAGTCAACGCTATAACATTGCCTATAGTAAAGAACCATAAGGCTTCAATGTATTATTTTTTCCAGAGACACTTTATATAGGAAGGGGTAGTCGCACAAACTTTGAAGGGGGGCTCATTGGATCGGCAATTGAAAATCCTAAAGCCCTTTTTAAGAATCAAAAGTGGTCAGAGGGCAACCAGCCCCCCCCCCATGCATTTGATCCCCAAATAAATTCGATCAAAATTTTGGAATACCAATCTTGTTTTCAGGTCTTTTTTATGCGAGAATATCCCAAGATATCAATTTTCGCGAAAAAATATGGACCCGTTTTCGAGAATATCGGCACGCGGCAAGCTTCTATATATAGATTTTCATTGTAGCTTATCTTTTAACCGGAGGCAATTTGAGCCTTTTCTTGATGTCATGACGTCACCACAGGTTTGATACAGCCACCCTGTGAAAAATACGATTTTTTCTTAAAGTCCTGACCTATTTAGATCGTTGTTGTGGCCAGTCATCGCTGTTTCTTGTTTTCCTACCGTAGATTTCAACGTCCATTTTTGTTCATATTTACCTTAGAAAGTTTTTTCCACCCTTTTGCTTTAGCAGTTTAGATTCATACATCATCTCCTTTAATTTCTTAAGACTTTAAACAAATAGGTCTTTTCCAATTTCCAACCACAGATCACTGTTCAAAATTTCGTTTACAATTCAATGTGATTCTCACTGTCGTTTGTTCCATGCCTTTTTCTTTAGCTGCTGTGATTCTCACTTTCATTTGTGTTCTAACCCCATTGTATGTTTCACTTTCATCAATCAACCCCTTAAACGTTTTAAATGACCTTAAATTAGAATTAGCGCTTTTGTAAAAATACGTTTCTTTGTTATTGGACCTTTAACTGTTGCCTTGGCTTATCTTTTGTCATTACTGTAAAACATAACGCCGAACCTTTGTTTTTTTACAGAGGCTGATGCAGTATCAGGTTCATGGCTACCGTTCCTATAAACTCTAATGTCGATATTTATAGCTATTTAATCGCTTGGAGCTTTTATAGAATGTTGAACTTCGACTTTTCCCCCGACTTGTCTTTTGTCATTATGAAATACATATCGCCGAAACTTTATTTTTTAAACAAAGGCATGGTAAGAATTGATGATCTTATCCATGTCAAAATCCCAGACCCAATTATCATAACTATCGTTTCAATTTTGGTTCGTTTCAACTCCGCTGTCGCTTATCTTCTAACCCCATTTTTCGTACATCTTCCCTTCTGATTTTTATTACTTCAGACAATTTGCCAATGTCCTTTGCTTTAGCTGCCCTTATTGGTCTAGTTTTAACGCAGAACCTATATTTTCTTTTAACAGAGGCTGATACAGTATCAGGTTCTCGGTTAACGTCCTTATAAACTCTAATATCGTTATTTATAGCTATTTCATCGCTTGGAGCTTTTATAAACTGTTGAACGTCGACTTTTGCCCCGGCAAAAGTCTTTTTCTTTCTTCTCCATTTTGGATTTTCTTTACTACAGCCTATTTGCCAATCCTATTTGCTTTAGCTGCCCTTATTGTTCTAGTTTTAAATGACGGTCTTTTCAAAGATTATTGATTATTGAAGCAAGTCCGATTTCTAACACCGATTGTCCTTTAAGCTTCAAACTTCTGGTTTTCTTTTTTAAGGTTTTTGAATTGTTGCAACCCTTATAAAAATATCTGCAAATATTTTTTCAATAAACAGTTTTTTGCTCATTTGATTATTGAAGCAAGTCCGATTTCTTACAACGAATGTCTACTAACCTTCAAACTTTTGGTTTTCTAAGGCCCCATGTGCGGATAGTGTGGTAATTGAGTTTCTTGAATATGGTGGCTATGAAGTTAGAAATATGTTACTGATGATTATGAATATTATTTCAGAAATGGAAAGTAACTAGCGATCCTGGGGAAACCCTAATTAAGCCCCCGCAAAGGAAAGGTGATAAGAATGAGTGTGGAAATTATAGAGGCATTAGTCTGGTTTCTGCATATAGAAAATTACTTAGTATCACGATACTTTTTAGACTTAGATATGCTGTAGACAATGTTTGAAGAGAAGAACAGTACAGTTTTAGGAAGGGAAGATGATGTGTCGACCAAATATTCACTCTTAAATTAATAATTGAGAAGTGCCTGAGTCATCAAACACCTTTAGTCCTCAGTTTGATATTTTCACCCTGTATACCGTGTATTTGTCGTTTACCCTGTATTTATGTCTATTTTGTACAGATATTTTAAAATTAAACCTTGACCACGGAATTCCTGTGTTGTTTTAAAGTCACTTTTCTGTGAAAAGGCAGAGTGGCGGCAGAGTGCACCTGGCAACGATAAATCACATCAGTCCAGTTTTTGTCAGGAACAAATTATTCAGTGATAATTTATTGCTCCCCCTGGCATTATGCACCCCTAGGTCGGGGCCTAGGGACCTAGTGGTAAATCCAGGCCTGAGAGTGCACATGTTTCCTTTTGGTGAATTGACTTTACTTTTAAGCACTCTCTGAAAGTTCCAACTTAATACACAAATCCCTTTTTGAGATACGCCATTTTGAAAATCTGCATGGACATAGTGTCTTTTGATTTAGTTCAAGTTCACCCTCAAATACCCGTGTCTGTCAAATTTTCAACTTGATATGCGTAGCCTTAATAGTCCTAGTTTAATAGTAGCAGAGGTCGTAGTAGGAGCAGTAGTAGTAAGAATACTGTTGAATTAGTAGTAGTAGCAACAGTATTAATAGCAGTAGTAGCAGGTAGATGCCCAAGAAGTTTCATTTTGATACGCTAAGCCGTACCAAAAAAATTGCTGATACACCTGTATCAGCAATCTGTATGTTATTGCAAATTACCAATTGTTAAACTTTAAGGTTTTTATAGAAGGGATGGTAGTAAAAACTTTGGAGACTCATTCGATTGGAAATTGAAAGTTCAAATTCAATTTTGAAGAATCAAAGGTAATCAGAGGACAATCAGCCTTTCCCTCTTAACCGACACCCCACCCCATCCATCGGATCAAAATAAAAATAAACAGTTTGTTCAAAATAGTCTAAAGGCCTAATAACCATGCCTTTGAGGTTAACAACCCCACCAGTAGCATCTGGGGCAAGGGCTGTAAGTTAAGCTAGTTGCTCATTGCTAAAACATAAAGTTTTTGTAGAAACAATTTTTTTTATGAACTTTGGGTCATTCGATTGGAAATCAACATTTCCAGTGCACTTTTTCAGAGTTAAAAAGTGATCGGAGGGTTTCCACACACCCTAATTTTTCCCAAAATACATCCTATCTAAAACTTGAGACGATATTTTTATTTAAAACAGTTCAAAGGTTAAATAACTATGCCATAGTTAAATAACTATGGTTCACAACCTTCAGCCTCTGGTGCAAGGGCTGTAAGTTATACAAGTTGCCTATTGTTAACATATAAGTTTTTTTTATGAAGAAAAGAGGGCATGTTTGATCCTATAAATAAAAAAAAGCATGCAGCATTAAGGTCAAACCTTAGGGAAACGCCAAGAAGAATGGCAAACACAATCAAACAGCATTTATCCCTTTATTGATTGTGAAAAGGAAATACCAGGAACATTTACAATGGCTGATGGTATCAGCCGTCACATTGTTCGGGAAATATTTTGGAGCATCTTCAACTAAATCAAGAGGTACTATGTGCACCCATTTTTAAAAGACGTTGTATTTGCAATGTGTCAAGAACAGGTAAGGGTATAAACCTGAGGGTATGAAGTTAAAACCTTCAGGGCAAGTTAAATGAATGTTGAAAAAAAGACTGGAGTGCAACCAGTCCCCCTCCAGTGTCATTTTTAGCTGCAATCTTCTCAAAGACATCTGATCAAAATTCGTTATCTAGATCCACAAAGGTCAAATATTTTCAACAAATATATTTACTACTTAACGTCCAGAAAGGTCTGATTCTTCTGAAAAAAAGGAGTAATAAATCAGCTTTAATGCTTCTTGACACCGGATCTTCTTTTTCTTTTGCAAAAATAAAACAAAGCTTTTTGATGAATACTTTTGACAGGCGTTTATGTCATGAATTTAAAAAACAAACAATTTCAACAAGGTTGAACATGTAAAATTCTAACTTGTGTTTTACCCAATGATATTGCCTAATATTTTCAGAGAACTGAAAATCTGAGTTAAGTGGTTCAGTTGTACGATTGTTCAGTTACACGAGGGTTCAGTTGCACGGTGGCTCAGCTGCACGGCGGATCAGTTGCACGGTGGTTCAGTTGTACGGTAATTCAAGTTACACGGGGGTTCAGTTGCACGGGGATTTAGTTACACGAGGGTTTAGTTAAATGGGGTTCAGTTGCCCAGTGGTTCTGTTACATGAAGGTTCAGTTACACGGGATTTCGGTTATACGGGGGCTCAGTTGCACGGGGGCTCAGTTACACGGTGGTTCAGATACAGGGGTTCAGTTGCTTGTGGTTCAGTTATACACACACCACGTTGAACAAAATGGTTATCTCCGAATTTTGATTGCAAGTGTTTTAGGAAATGATGGGCGTGGGGGGGGGATTTCACTCCGATCGCTTTCAACTAATAAAAGAACACTAATCCTCTCCATTTCCAATCGAATGAGCCTTTTTTGATTTTTCTACCAAAACACTTTCTATAAAAACTTTATACGCCCCAAGGGCATAACTTACAACCCTTGTCCTAAGGGCTGTGGGGGGGGGGTGTAATCTTTAAAGACATAATTTCCAGACTTTTTAACTACGTTTAACAAAATGGCTACATCAAAATTGTGATCGGAACTATGGGGAGAAATGATGGCGTGGGGGAGGGGGGCATTCGCCCTCCGATTAGTTTCGACTATCATAAGGGACATTAGCCCTCTTAATTTCCAATCGAATTAGTCATTTTTGAAATTTTTACGACAACGATATCTATAAAAAAACCTTATACTCCCCCAGGGCATAAATTACAACCTTCGCCCTGAGGGCTGTGGTGGGGTTCGTCATCCTCAAAGACACAATTTCTGGACCTTTCAACTACGTTGAACAAAATGGCTATCTCAAAATTTTGATTGGATGTGTTTGGGGAAAGGGTGGGCATGGCAGGGGGGTTAGTTGCCCTCCAATCACTTCCGAATATTAAAAACGGCACTAACCGTTCCAATTTTCAATCGAATAAGCTCTTTTTGAAGTTTCTACGACAACTCCTTCAATACGAAGTTGTCTGGTGTAAGACAAAAAAAAAAAAAAAAAAAAAAAAAAAAAAAAAAAAAAAAAAAAAAAACATTGTGTCAACATCGTTCTTTACTATATTATTATTTAGTTATTTAGTAACTATTATTAAACTTTTAATCATTAATCCAATACCTTATGTCCAAGGCCTCCAAGAGAGGCTTGAACACATATCGAGCTGTCTCCAAAACATTTTATTAGACAGAACTTTCCTTTTTTCCCTAGGAGATTCCAAATGTGCTAAACTTTACTGAATGTGTCATTTGAAAATACTCTCCAGTACTACCCTATAGCAGGGCGTCTGAGCCTCCTAAGAGGGGGCTACTATCTTCGATTTTAAGCACACTAAAAATTTATTGAAAACACTTTCCAATCACAACTTTTTTTATCTATTTAAAAAAAATTAAAATTTCAAAATGCTTGCCCATTTTAAGATATTTAATATTATCAAGATAATGAAATTAGTGGCTGGAAAAGAAAATTAATATCTAGCAAATGTGAAGCGTTTTTTTGTTAAAGATCATTGTATCGGAAAATTTCGTATTCTATGTATGATTATTTTTAAACGGTGTTCCCGATCACGATGAGGAGAAGTGCAATCTGAAGCGCAAAGGCTGGGATATTCAGCCTTTGAACTTATTTCTCTCCTTCCATTGCGCGTTAAGTTTAATTTCAATATTTTTGTCTTTTTCTCTTTGATTGAAAGGTAGTTTGATTTTCGTCAATATCTACAAATTACTCAAGAATTCAAGGACAGTAGAATTACATAAAACTGAAAAATTAACCTTCATATTAAATTACTATTATTACGATGATGGATTTCACAAAATAAACTTTAAAGACCTCAGAAAAGCTTATTGTCCCTCCAAAGTTTCCACACTTCAACAGCTAGCGCCAGGTTAAAATAAATATCTACTATTCTCACTTTCTTCTAAAAATAACTTAACAAGCAATAATGTTAATAATATCACCATGAAGAAAAAATAAGAGTGTTATTTAGAAAATGATTCAATGTAAAGAAGAAGATTGAAATAAGCAAAAAATGCAACTCATTACTGAAGACAGAAAATTCCATCAATGTTTTTGTGAAAATTTCCCTCCACATCAGTATTTCTAAGTCACTACATCCAAAGGAGAAGTCTTAAAAGACAGAACTTCCAGAGTTTACGACCAATAAATTTTGGAAGTTATGAGTCAGGAAACTTATCTTCTTTATCCCGCATTAGAAAGTTCACCTTTTTCAGACATTCAAAAAATCCATTTGGAGATCGTAAATTATAATGCAGGGGACAAAAGTAAGGAGCACAGCATCACGGTTGCAAAAACAGCGGCAGCCTAGCAAAGAGAATAACAATGGCCCATTGTAACGAAACTATAAAAACACAATTGAAGGGTAATTATTATTTGTTTTTACTTAATAATAAAAGTTTATCATGAAAGGATTCTTCCAAGGCATAAGGGGAGCACTGGAACATAATAGAGAGCAGTTTAAAGGCTACTTTAAAAGCTAATGCTTATATCTACGTCCATTATATAAATTTGTCTCGATGAAGCCATCGTAAAGTGTTCTGTGATGCCAAAAATAACACTTTTTGGTGCCATTTCAGGAACAGAAGGACTGGGATGCATAACGAGTATACCATTAAAATCATTCTGGTCTAGAAACCATCATAGGAGGTTTCATACCCCTCCCCTGAATAGCCCCACTCCGAGTCCTTATAATAAGTAATACCTAAACACGCAATTTCTTCGCATAAAAAACGACTGAGGATCTCCGTGGTGAGGTATATGTAATATTTCCGTTCCTAGCTTCTTATTGAGAAATCTACAAGCGGGCCTTACACTGACAGAAAGGGCGAAGGACCTAATGTTGAGAGGTGCCAGATAACACGCAAAATGACTGACGTTTGAGGTCAATTGTTGATAAAAGTTTGAGATTTAACGCTTGAAACTAACAGGCTGCAAAATACCAACCTTTCTACTAACAGAGCTGGTGGCTTGGAGAGAAGTCTGTGGCGTAAGAAGAGCCCTATTCCTATTTTTATCCTCCAATTATATATATTGAGTCCATTTATGATTCCTGACCAAACAAGACAAAATTAGTCTTCCTTTCTGCGAAAAATTAAGTCGAAGATAGGGAGCAGGGGCATTGCAGGGACTAAAGCCAACTTTGGTATTCTGAGCATACAGAATGAAATCACTTGTACGATTTAATTAATACTATGTGGAAAATCCCTGCCTTTCTTCTAAAATTTGGTCAGGGATTGGCTACACTGAACAAAATCGTATTTTTACGGAATCTAAATATTAATTATAAAATTAATTTTCATCTCAGTTTCTCACGGAACATTCCAATAAATTTTCAAATCAATCAGCCAAACTTTTTTCTACTGACTCATCCCTTTTAGTCATGTTACTGGTTGAGTCAAGTCCCGTAGTCATGCCATCATTTTCGCAAGGTGTTCTGTATCCACATATGCCTGATTATAGATATCAAAGTCGGGTAGCGAAAAGCTACTTACCCGCAGGAATAGTTCCCTGGCCATCGATGCTGCCCACCAGCGTGGATGATCCAGTCATTTTAGGGGCTTCGCCTTGGAATTTGAAATAGTTACCTATAGACTCGTAACTTTATCATGACACCCTAAAACTTGTCTCCAACCCTAAATATAGTAGGCTGTCCGCGACTACAAATTCCAAAGGTCAAAGATTAAAAAAAAACTTGTTTTTTGCACGTTTTTGGAAAATATCTCGTTTCATGCTAATTGTATTTATTATAAATATTGCAGAGAAATATTGTGGAGCATGCTCTAAAATTTTTATTTGAATTTTTTTTTCTGTCTTCAAAGGGTTTTTCTATAGAGGGCAGTGAGCGCGCGGTGTTTATCTATACAGAAGAGATTATCCCGTAATCCCGATCAAAAATATGCCAAAAAAAGTTTGGAAATTGTTTATAAACATATAATTATAAATAATTTTTTATTAATTATTACGTTATATTTAACAATTTTTGCTAAATGTTTTCTAAATGATATTCTCATTTATACACACAATATTTTAAGTAAAAAATAACCCCAACTTTTTTGTAAGAACCTCCCTATATATCATAGTTGAGAACGAATAGCCCATATTAGCAAAAAAACGTGTTTTAATACAAAAAAAAAAAAAAAAAAACTGACCAGGTAGAAATAATTGCCATTTGTAGCTGACCCCGGGAATGGTAATTATTATTTTTATTAGTCTTAACTGTAAAATGTAAACTGAAAAAAAAACATAAAAAATTATTTTGGATCAAAATAAAAAGTAAGCCATTGAGTCACAATGGCCAAAAACCTTCTACAGGAGATTTACAGTGTTCTAGCTTGAACAAGAAGGAGATCACTTTTTTGCATGGGTAAAAATTATGTGTACTCTTTTTTTATACTGCTAGCTTGGCACTGAAAAATCATTGAGAGTGGTGAAATTCCCATACTACTATGAACCAGACCTTTAACTTTCTAGTCGTAAAATTAACAACTAGCATTACATTTTTAATACTTACACGGCATACTACGGCGAGTGGTAGACTATATAAGAGCAAGGATTACTGGAGGGGGGCTAATTGGCAACCTTAATTGGGTTGGATGCCTCGTATGGAAATTTTTCCAAAAACCCTATTTTATAACTTTGAAGCCATGTCGCTGATGAATCAGAAGAGCTATCACTTTCAAAATTCAATAAACCTCATTTTCTTTCAATTTAATATCGAATGATACAAATTATTTTAGTCCAGCAAAAAGCTTAGTTCGTATGAAAGAGGGCTAAGGTATGATGTCTGATTCATTTCATGCATTTGAACCTTTTTTCTTACCAGGACATTGTTCTGCGCGCTGAGGTCCCTGACCTAGGGTACATGCACTGCAAATTTTTCTTGCAAGCTTTGAGGTCTCCTTGTACAACGGTCTGCCCTATAAGTTTCAAGCCAATCGGATTTTTTTTCAATCAGCAAAGATATTTTAAGTCGTTAAAAAAAAAAAAAAAAAAAAACACTCGAGGCAAATGGTTCTTTTCTTTGTCAACGCGGTAGCGCTGATTCTGATAATTTAATCCCAAGCTGATAAGAAGTATTTTGCATTTTCAATATTGCCAAGATTTATGAAGCAAAGAAATTTTTTTTTAAAAACAAAACATTCACAAAGAAATAGAAGACTGTAAAAAAAAAAAATCCCGCAAATATAAAAATGAGAACAACAGATATCAATATCGCATGTCACACAACAAGACATTTCCAACTCGTTTTAAACACTTTCAGTTACTTCCCAATTCTACACTTCTAAACTAATAAAAATTCGGAATTACCTAGTCATCCGGGCTTGAAAGGAAAGTACTTTACAATGGCCACTATTTTGCCAAGCTGGCTGACTGGCAATTGTTAACCTCCAACCCCTGTCTGTAATAGCTTTGGCCATAAAGAAATCTTCGGCTAAATAGCAGCCAAATACTACCAATCCACCGGCTTCGTCAATGACTTTTTTTCTCATTAAACTACTCATACCAGTCGGACAATTTATTCGCATGAGATCAGCAGATAGGTACACACGAGCATGAACAGTGCCAAAATATATCTAAAAAATAACAATTATTAAAAAAGGCCACAAAGCCATTACTGCATACAGTCGCAAGCTCAAGGTCAGCACCAAAAGATTTTCCAGAATGATGAGGAGGCCTGAAACACCAGAAATTATATTAAGTCTCTTTGAAAATTTTTTCAGATGGTATTTGGACTGATTTTAGGGAGATTCGGATCATATAAACTAGAAGCGCTTCTGAAAATTCGATAAATGTAAATTTTCTGAAGGTAATGAAGTGATAATTTTGTTGCAAGATATTTCCAGTTTACAAAAAATAAACACAAAGAATTGAAGAATTCGAATGTTCAATAATAAAGGATCAAGTAATTTCTTAAAAATGTTAAAGGACAAAGAGGATCTTTCGAGTTTTCAATTTCAATGGATCTCCCCTAAAAATAAACATACACAAAGAGCGTAACTAAGTCATACCTTTTTCTGTAACTAAGTCATGGATGTGAAATTTTCTTTCTTGTACATTGATTGACCTTGGTGGAAAGTGGAGTACATAAGCGTATTGTAGAATATATAAAGTATATAGACATAAACTCTGGGGAAGAAAGTCCAGGCTTTGACATAGGCTTTGTCTTAAGGAGTGCAGCAAAAGCTATGGGAGAGCAAAGAATCAAATGGGGAAGTAAAACTCTCTTAGTGTTGAATTTTGCTAAGATGATGATGGGTGATAATAACACTGATCAAGTGGACAGTTTCGCCTACCTAGGTGGTAATATTAATAAAGATAGTGGATGCAGTGAAGATGTTGAAGCAGAATAGCAAAGACACAGGATATTTTTTCACAGTTGGAAAAGTTTGGAAGGATAAGAAGACAAGGGTAAAATTCTACTTTAGCTACTTCTGACTATCTTGGAAAGGGGTAAGGTTAGAAAAATGAATTTTTCAGGGATGGATCTACAGGCTAAAGTATGTCCCGGAAAGGTATTTTGAATTACTACCTTCATTCCTTCTCCCTCTAGAGGGTCCTGACCTTTGATGACCTTTAAAACATGTGTTTTATAAAAGTGAAACCTTGCAAAATAGATCTTTTGCTTAAAATGAAGTACAACAAAATTGTTTTCAGCTTCACAACTTTGCTCAATCCCAATTTATAAAATTTTAAAGATATGCAAATACATTTCCTAAATTTCGGAAAAAAAAACAGCGATGGCTTAAAATTCTACTCAAATTACAGGAATTGTAATTTGCAGAACTAAAGCCAAAGAAAAAGAAACAGTCAACTGAAAATTAAGGTAAAATGTTGTTTTAACAAAATTCCAATAGGCATAGACCTGTCATGTAGGCAAATTTCAGGACCATCTAGAGCGAAAAGGAGTGGAGGTAGGTACTTCAAAATACCTTCTCGGGACATACTTTAGCCTGTAGACCCATCCCTGAAATTTTCCTTTTCCTAACCAAACCCCTTTCCAAGATAGCCAAAAGTAGCTAAAGTAGAATTTTACCGAAGACAAGTTTGCGAACCAAGATTAGAATACTGGAAGCTACAGGGATGATAGTGATCATATAAGGTTCTGTTGCGCAGACACTCCGAAAGGCAGAAGAGGACTTGTTGGATTTTTTTTTCTCAGAGAAATTGCCTAGAGATTGTTTGGGTACCGTCTGACTGAGCTTATTATAAATTGTAAGCTGAACAGAAAATGTGGTTCTATCATCTTTCTAGGGCTATAATGAGAGAATGGTCGAGACGGCTAGGAAATCTTTAGTAGATGAAGAAGGGCAGATTGCCAAAGATCGCCCTTGTCCGATTTAAAGAATATTGGACCCTCTTGGGAAGGGGTAAAAAGGGAGGCTCTGATTAGATTAGGATGGAGCAGGAGCGTGCTTAGGTGTGTTGGCCTCAGCCGGCTTGGCGGTGCAGTGAGTACTTAGCAGTAGTAACTTCAACTTAAAAGGATTAAGTTGAAACAAGATCGTATGGCAAAATGCATGGAAAATATATGAACTGGGTAATACATTTTTAATGTTGGGCGGGGGGGGTTAAAGTAAATTGAAGTTCTCTTAGGAGTGATATAACTAAGTATTTTAGGATGCTTTAAAGTTGTTTAACAGAATTTTATAGTGCTTCTTTCTAAGTAGGTCTAACTCTAATCTAATACCATGAAAGTTATGTTATTAGTTAATAACACTTAATGTTATTAACTACTATTAACTTAGTGTTAACACAAGTTAAACACTGTAAATTAAATAAATTGCTGTATTTCTTACGTGTCTGATAACAGACGGATCTTATAGCCATAGCAAAACTTAAAGTTAATACATTATTTTAACAATGCCTCAAGTTGATTTTTTCTTTTTTGTTCTACTGACTATAATATTTTTTTCTACATCTTAAAAATCCTGTAAGGTGTGTCCTTTTAGGATACACCTGGCGAGAACCAAACAAAAGGTTCAAGGCATCAACACCCAATTTCGCCCAAATGAAAGGAAACTCAAATTCTATAATTCCAATGTACCCTGTTAAGTTTCATCTCATGTAGGTAGTTTTTTTTTGCTAAAGGAACAGAAAGAAAATCCGGTAATTATTCAAAGTTAAAACAAATTATGAGCGAATAATGGAAAGCGAAAATGGACAGAAATTAAAATAAACAATCAGATCGAACATAAACCTAACCGATACTCCTATACATGGACAAATGAATCCTGAAATGAACAGACATTAAAATGCATAATCCAGTCAAACATAAAACGAACAGGAATTGCTACAACCAGGAGTAGTGACTATTACTACCAAACCTTCTTCAGGTCATAGCCTCATTTGTACTTTACTATATTTTGAACAATTAATCTGCTTTGAAGAGTTCTTTCCTCCTACCTTGATCACTATCGTGTTTTTTGTGCCGTTGTACTGACAAATAAAACGATCCAGTTCAACACACATATGGTTTTTCAATAAGCCAGCAGTACCACTCAAGCCGTTTTGAGGGTTTGAGCGGGGGGTAGCCCCACTCTTACTAGTGGTGACTCTTATTGTAAACCTTGGTTATCATTGTAATACCATTTTTTTTTTTTTTTTTATATATATATATAATGTTTAGACAAATAAAAAACACACTGCTCTAAATACTAATCAGTTTTAGCGAAGTGGAAATGACGCTTTGGCCTTTAGAAGGTTTAAGGGACAGTTGCCAAACTCATAGTTTTTGAAATTTCTGCTTGCTATAACTTTGGCTAAGATATTCATTTTAATTTCTATACTTTTTGGATTCACCTATTCATCCCTAAAAGTACTTTTCATCATTGTGTTTCGAAATAATTAATTCTTTTAACTTCAGTTTGTTTTAGATTTTATTCATAGCAAATTCTAATGGTTTTAAGTCATAATTATTATATAACTTTATTTCCCCTCGTTTTGGGTTTTAATATGGCTAGTCACTTTTCTTTAAGAGCCTTTTATTTGAGAAAATAATATTTTTTATTAGTATAAATAAAAGTGCAGAGATTTACCTTCTCTAGAGTCGCTGCAAACCATTCCCTATCACAAACAAAAGGCATGTTTTTAGATTTTAGATTTCCTGACAAAGAATTTTTTGTTTAAACATTCGGCACTTATCAGGTTAGTCCCTCCTCCCCGAATAGGGGCGATCTTGATTATTTAGTATATATCCTAAAAAGTATACGGCTGGAAAGAAAACTTTCAAAATTCCATGAAAGATTTAACAAAAGCCCTTTGGGAAACTAAGGGAAGCCAACAGTATTTTTCTATTTTCCTCTTCACTATTCCCAAGGCCGTATCCAGGGAATGGGGGTCCTGAGTTTTCAAACACCTTTGGTCCTCAGTTTTATAGATTATGAGCAAGCATTCGATTCTGTTGATAGAAGAGCTTTAGTAAAGGTTTTATCCTTGTATGGTATACCAGACAAATATATTATAGTGATTAGTGGTATGTACGAGAATAACACTGCTGGGGTTAAGGTAGGAAATGAGGTTAGCAGCTGGTTCGTATTAAATCAGGAGTTAAGCAGGGTTGGGTTCTATCCCACTGTATATGGATTATTTTGATGGACTTTGTCTTACGGAGCACAGGAAAGGCAGTGGGAGACCACGGAATCAAATGGGGAGGAAAAAGGCTCCTGGACTTAGATTATGCTGATGATTTAAGCATCCTAGATGAAAGTGTGAGCAAAATGAATGAACTTTTAGAGGTTTTGCGAGTTAAAAGTGCTAGAATAGGTTTGAGAATTAATGTAAAGAAGACTAAGTCACTAAGGCTTAAGTGAGGATGAAAAGGTGAAGTTGGGCAATGAAAAGATTGATCAGATGGGCAGCTTCATTTACCTTGGTAGTATTATTAGTAAAGACGGTTGGGGCAGTGAAGGTGTTAAAAGTAGAATAGCCAAGGCTCAGGGTGTTTTTTTCAAGGTTAAAAAAAGTTTGGAAGAATAGGAAGATAAGTCTGCAAACCAAGATTAGAATATTAGAAACTGCAATGATGGCTGTTGTCAAATATGGCTCTGAAGCATGGGCGCTCCGAAAAGCGGATGAAGATTTGCTAGATATTTTCCAGAGAAATTGCTTAAGGATTGTTCTGGGCACCCGGCTGACTGACTGTATTTCAAACAATATGCTATACGAAAAATGTGGTTCAATACCGCTCTCTAGGGCTATAATGAAAGAGAGGTTGAGGTGGCTAGGGCACGTTGTGCTAAAGAAGGATGACAGATTGCCGAAGATTGTTCTTTTCGGCCAAGTGTCTAGGTCTAAACGGAAAGCAGGTCGTCCTCGTCTGGGGTGGGAGGACATCATAAAGAAAGATTTAAATGAAATGGGAACTTCATGGGCGGGTGTAAAGAGAAAGGCTTTAATAAATTGTGATGGAGGAGGAGCGTGCGTAGCTGTGTTGGCCTCAGGCGGCTTGGTGCTGCGGTGATTTGTTAGTAGTAGTAGTAGTATTAAAAAATTCGTTTTTAATAAAATATAAAAAATATAATAAAAAATTCGTTTATCGTAATTCCAGTGTTCGCACCAAGGAATGCTCACAAAGGTGTGGTTTCGTTCATGATATTGCTCAGCTCTTAAGTGCAGGTGTGACAATAGAACTCCTACAGGACTTCCGTTCAGAAGTTTTTGACCATCCTCTATACAGCTGCAATGTTGTTCTTGTTTGTTTTAGATTTTGTTCATAGCAAATTCTAATGGTTTTAAGTCAGAATTATTATATAACTTTATTTCCGATCGTTTTGGGTTTTAATATGGCTAGTCACTTTTCTTGAAAACCTTTTATTTGAGAATAATATTTTTTATTAGTATAAATATAAGTACATTTACCTTCTCTAGAGTCGCTGCAAACCCTTCCCTATCACAAACAAAAGGCATCTGGTGGACTAAGCCCACATCGTCTTCCATGTGAGCAACCATATCTGATAGTGTATCTTCCTTCACTGCAAAATTTACCAGTCAACTCACTAACAAAGGGTTTTTTTTTTTTTTGTTTTTTTTTGTACTACGAGTAAAACTCTTGGCAACATTAGCCTAAGAGACACCAACACATCAGCGATAATCCTCTTCCTTTTTTTAATTAATCTTGGCCCGTTTTTAATGAAACTTAATATATAACTGTCTTTAACTGTCGAGGTTGTCTGGAGTATAATCTAAGGTTATCTTATCTCCCATTGATCAGAAATGATGAACAATGAAGTAAAAAAAATATTTTCCCAATTAAAAGTGAGAAGCAACATTAAAAAATTATAACGAACTCAAATTATTCCGTATGTATGGGAACTACCCCCCCCCCCCCCGAAAATAGTAGTAAATGTCATAGCAGTGTTGCTTATACATTAAGTTTAATTAAAAACGGGCCAAGATTAATTTTAAAAAAAATTCTGAGGGAAGTAAACAGCGAAGCTAAAACTTAAAACGAACAAAAATTATTCTTCGCAACATTATACCCGTGCCACATCTATCGATAAGGTAAGCTAAATATCACGAATAACAAGACAGTTTTCTTGATTTTAGCGTCACACTTGTATTTAAAAAGCAACAAACTAAAATTGCAAGAAATTAGTTTAAGAGTTTGCACCAACAGTAATTTGTGTCCATCTGTTCTCTACTAATAGTAAGTCTTCTTAACTTTTGTCAGATTCCTCTCCCAGATAGAACAACCGCTGTTTTAAGTTTCCGTCTTTTCTAGTTTTAACAAGTATACCTTAAACCTTGACTCTGATTGGTCAGTCACAACAACAAAAAAAGTTGAACAATGTTCAACTCGAGAATCTACGATCGCCGAACGTAATTGGCGCTGTAGTCGTTCGTAATTTTGATTTTATGGACAAGTGTGACTTTAATGTGGCACGGGCATTAGCCTAAGAGACACCAACACATCAGCGATACTCCTCTTCCTCTTTTTCCTTTTTAAAGCTGAAATAGCCTCCTAGTCTTAACATTTTACAATCCAATTTGAAACATAAGATTTGTTTCCGTGTTTTGTTTTGGTTAAAGAAATGAACCAATTTATAGGGCAAGATAACCGTAAGTATAAATGCAGCACAGAGATTTGTTTAAATCGTGATAGCTTTTTTATGACACCATGGATGTCCAGAATGAAATTTTTTTTAAAGAAAGAAGCAAACAAAATATTATTTATTATTTAAATTGGATAAATACCCTTAAATACATTTCTCCGTAAAAATTGAGACATTTACAATGACTACATACCAGTTTAACAGCACTCTCTTCATAAAACCGTGTTGCTTCAACTAATTTGTTTTGGCCTAGAGTTGACGGTTGGGAGGAAGAGGATTGGCATCAACTTTTGCGTGTCCGGATAAACCCTACTTATCCCTCATTTAGAGACCGTAATCGACCTCTCCCTGTCTAAAAAAACATGCTCAATTTTTAGGTATTGGCGAGCCAATTTTTAGTCTCACAGAAAAACTTGCACATACCCTTAACTCGTATATACAAAAAAATGGTGCTAACGTCTTACTACCGTAGTTGAATCTGTATTGACGTGGGGAAGACCAAACCGCAAAAAAGCGAGGCTACATCTAACCCTCTGTCTCAGCAAAACAGTGATTGAAGCGTCAATTCTACAATGTTCACATTAATAAGTTCAAGCACCGTCCAGCTAAATGGCTCAACTGAGCCACAAGACTTCTGAAATGGACGCATTTTTAATTTTAATCTGGTAGAGTAAAAAGAAGAAAACAGCCACTTTTAGCAGTGCTCCGCATATATTATTTCAGTCAGTGTCAAATAGGTACCAAAAACGAACTCCTATTTTTAAGGAAAGACAGATTTGTTACGCAAATCCACACATTATTTAGAGTGGTTTACTGTTTTACTTTTTATTTGATTAATTCAACATAACAAAAAACATATACCCCCAACAGAGAGCAAAGCTCGTAAAATTGGGTAAAAAACATTTTCTCATCATAACAAAAGAGAGAAAGAAAAAAAACCTGGTTAAAGAAAAAAACAAAAAACATAACAAACATAAAGAAAACAAACGCTGGACAAGTGAGGCACGGCAGGCTATCCCAACATGGGTAACAAATATAAACAAAAAAAATAATAATAAGAATAAAAAAAATTTCTATTCCACCATCACAGGTCAATACATAATTTTAATATTTTCTTCCTTAGAACTGATATTTGCCGAAATGATGCCTCAATTAGAATTCTATCTTTCAGCCTATATTTATTTGAAATAAATGGTATTTGGTATCTAATTGAAAATCTAGATCTTTCACAATTAACAAAGGGAATTCGATATGTTCCAGAACACCTAAGAGCCGAAGGAGGGGGCAGAATCAACAGAGATTTTTCATAAAAATAACTACTAGGATCTTGTATTTTAAAATGCCACATTGATATATTAAGTTCTCTTATATGTTTCAGATCTAATAAATTCAAGAAAAGAAATAATGTTTCATTTTCCGATGCATCTCTAAGTTTTGATGGACGATGTAAAAAATTTCCAAGTATTCTAACTGCTTTATTTTGAAGGATCTGTAGGGGTTTTATATGCGTCCAAAAAGTATTTAAATAAATAATTGTGCAATAATTTAAATAAGGAGCAATCAAAGAATGATAAATTATTTTTAAAATTGAAAATGGAAAAACATGTTACAAACGATACATAGACCCAATATTTTGCGAAAGTTTCACCCTTAAATGATCAATATGAGTTTGAAATGACAAAAGGGGATCAATAAAAACTCCTAAATAACGATATGATTGAACTCTACGTATTTTATGCTCACCAACTTGAAGCTCGACATGAAATTTTTTTAGTAGCACGTTTTGAATGACCAAAAACCATAAATTCAGTCTTCTTAAAATTCGATGCTAAACAATTAGAAGCAAACCATCGATTAACTGAACTAGCAGTGTTCAACAAATTTTTAATTCATGTGTATTATTCCTTCGCTTTAATAGAAAAATCTGTGTAAAGTTCTAATATAATTTCCAGACACGTATGTATCAATAAACTCCGTAGGCGATAAATAATATACATAAAAAATTAAAGTGAACCTAGTACTGAGCGTTGTGGGACACCAATATCATCAAGATCATTTAAACTATACAAATGTCCATCAACATCTACCACGATTCTACGTCCATAAAGGTATGATCTTATTATTTCTAGTCCTTTCCCTCTTATACCGGAATTTTCCATTTTATCAAAAAGAATTTCATGGTTTAAAGTGTCAAATGCTTTTTTAACTTCATAAAAAACAGAAGATACATGATAATTACTATCTAAGCAGTCATTTATTGCTAATACAAGAGCTGCAACTGCTTGTTCCGTCGAATGGCCTGCCCTAAATCCAAACTGATATTTGGTAAAAAAAAAATTTTATCTAGATAATTAGTAATCCTTCCTTTAAAAACTTTGTCCAATGCTTTAGACAATGGTGATAAAATTGCAATAGGACGATAATTATTTGTATCAGATTTATCTCCTTTTTTATGCAATGGTATTACACGTGCAATTTTCCATCTTTTAGGAAATGTACCTGAGAATATACATAAATTTAAAATATGAAGCAATGGTTCAAAAATTACACCTGCAATATTTTTTAGCAAATTAGTTGAAAGTTCATCATATCCCAATGAATTACCATTTTTTAAATTCTTAATGACCATTTGAAATTCTGCAAAAGTAACCGGGGCCATAAATATGCTCGTATCTTCAGTGGGCGGTAGATATTTTTTATGCGACCTTGGGGACGAAAGGTCAACTTCTCCTGAAACAACAGATGATCCAATACTAGCAAAATATTCACTAAACTTCTTAGCAACAGCTTGTGGTCCTCTAAATTCTTTACCAATAATATCAAATAACACTTCAGGATATAACAACTTTTTATTTCTTCCAATTTTATCATTAATCAGACTCCAAGTTTTTCTAGAGGAATCTGAATTTCGAAAAGATTTTTCATAATAAAGTCTTTCACTTACTCTAAGGATCCTTACCAGCATATTCTTATAATTTTTAAAACGCATGATATTTATTTCCGTGGGATATTTTATTTTAATTTTATATAAACGATTTTTCTCATTAATAGATCTCAAAAGTGATTCATTTATCCAAGGTTTTTTTGGTGTAAGTTTCTTTCCTCTCGGGCTCTTATATGGGCAAAAAAGATCAAGCTTTTCATTCATAATATAATAAAATTTATCTAATTATTGGTTCGGATCCTTCTCATCAATCACAGGACTCCAATCAACATCACCAAGCCCTTCTTTTAACCTTAACACATTTTTACGTGAAAAATCTCTACGCTTGGTTTGATTTTTTTTATTATGCGGAAAATTTATAAGAAAATCAGACATAATTATACAGTGGTCAGATGAATCATTAGGAATGATAAATGTATTAACAGCACTATAAGGTGAAAAAATATTATCAATAAGTGAAAATGATGTATCAGCTATTCTAGAGGGCACAAAACATACGGGGTTTAGTCCATAAGATAGTGGGCCCTCCAAAAACTGCAAAGTATTTCTATCTATTCTCTTCTGATCTGCAGATAGGAGTTTCATTAAATCAATATCAAAATCACCCATAACTAAATAAGGAGTATTAAGCCTAGCTAATTTATCCAACATACTTTCAAAATGACTTTTAAATTCCATCTGGCTGGATGACAGAGTACGGTAAATAACTGCAATTAAAAACTTCGATTATTTGGAAAAGAGCATTCAACTACACAAGATTCAAAAATCATTTCAATATTCATTGGCAAAAAATCAATCCTTAAACGTGCTGGTATGCAATTTTTAATCAAAACACCTAGACCCCCTTGTTTTTGTCTTTTCCGACCGATGTGAAAAAATTTGTAATCTTTTACATGTATATTTTCAATTGAAAAATCATCTAAAAAAGTTTCACATAGGCCTAATATATCTGTATCTGAATCCGACAAAAAAGTTTCAATCACATCCTGCGCAGTCCTCCAACCCCGGCAATTCCAAAACGACATCCTACTTGTATTTACATTTTTTCTTACCAGCTCATTCATAAATATATATTGATTTTTTGGGATATCAAAATTACTAGAAGTATCATCATCATCACCAGCTACAATAGTTTGAAAAATTGACTGAAAGGAATGAGAATTCCTCTCAAATTCATTTAACATTGATGATAGAATTTCATGATTGTCTCTATTCATTATCAAATATTAATCCTACGTTAAGAGCAACCACACCATGCCCCAAAAGACCAGCAAACCATAATAAAAAATATCAATTAAAAAAACAAAAAAAAATAATCTCCATTCCATGTCGTTTTCCATCATTAAGACTAATCTGCGAAAATTTTAATTTAACCCATTGGTGGCTATAAACAAAAATAAAAAAGGAAAGGATAAAAAAATAAAAAATAATAATAATAACCCTTGTATAAACTAAACATAAAAAAAAACACTTTAAATTTAAATTTTTTCATTAAAATTAATTGGGCACATTAAATATTACTGAAACACACGAAATTACTACATTTGAAAAACGACAGGGAATATAACAGGCACTCCCCTTCGGGCGAGGGAAAATTTTTTATGAAAATCGTCAATCTCCGGTATGGCATCATTGAATGTGTAATTGGTAATCGAGCCGTCTGGTCTTTTCACTAGCAGATTCGGCTGAAACTCCTTCGATATCCTGGCATCACAACCATGATCTTTTCATAATTTGTCACGTTTCACTAGAAGCAGCCTTAACACTTTACGGATTTCAGTTGGGACATCATCGCTGATGAACAGGTTGCTGTTGTTTCCAGGGATTGTGTTATCCTTAAGTTTGATAGCGTTCTTCAATATGGCAAACTTATCGTGTTTTTTATTCAGTGTCACCTTCAAAAATTTACGGTTGCTATCATAATGAGTAACTGTGAGATTTACTTCGGGTATTTCCAGCCCGTGACGAACTACCTCTTTGAATAGAACTTGAGCTTGGTTATTATCCTTACAAGCTGCGTTCCATATAATGACATTATTTTCTAGCTTTGCAGCTTCCATTCTCACAACCCGAAACATATAATCTTCATTTTTCCTTCGCAATTCCATTATTTCATCCGTGCAAGTTTTTATTTGCATTTTGAGGCTAGAGGTTTCATTCTCAATCTTTCCAATTGTCGATTCAGTATTGTTTATCTTATTCGTTTGTAGCGATTGTTCTTTTTCCAAGTTATCCACCCTTGCGGTAAGAGTTCCTAATTGATTGTTGATATTGTCCAACCTATTTCCATTTTCTTTCACAACATCAAGAATTTGCTTAAAATCCGCAGCTAGTATCAATATTTCTGGTTTTGAGCTAGAACTGAGTCCTAAGGTGTCAAATGAACTGTCCATGCCTTCTTGCTTAGCATTTTTCCTTTTACGTCCCATCTAATCACAAAAATATCAATAATCCTTGACATAATATTGTCACATAAATTCACGCCACACAGAGGTCTTAATTACATCTTACTCTGACGAGAGCATTGAATGATGAATAATAATCTTTATTATGGCCAAACTGGAATACCTCACTTGGATATCTTATGAAATTAACTCAATTTAATTTAACAAAGTCAAAAGTTCAATTAATGCATTGGTCAGAAACTCCAGTCAATTCAATTTATCCAGTGACGTCACACATTCCACTAGGTTACAGATACTGAATAAATGTTTAAATAGTTTATGAGACTTAAAAGCGTTCTCACTATTTCGTAACTACTGAAAGAATCCAGTGTCTAATTAAATCAGAATAAAATCCTTTACTGACAACTAGTTCAAAACTGGGATTAATCCTTTGTTTCTGTTTTCTGTTTCTATACTGTTTTCAAAGTACCTGTATACAAAAAGACAGAAACAGAACTGAAGCAGATAACCTGTGACCTTTTTAAATGTACCTGTTCTGTTCTGTTTTTATAATGTTCTGTTTTGTACCTGTTCTGTTTCTGTGTTTTTTCAACCTGTTCTTCCCCTGCTCCCGATCCCATTGTTCTTTTTTGTTACGTTTTTTAAAAACACACGTTTATTAAAAACTAATTATATATAAAAATCAGCTTTTAAACGAGTCCTTAAACATTTCTCTACGATGGTTAAATGCCCCACTAGCATCAAAGAATCAGCCAATTCTCACTAAGCTACTTATATATATATATATATATATATATATATATATATATATATATATATATATATATATATATATATATAAAAAAAAAAAAAAAAAAAAAAAAAAAAAAAAACGCTGACGCACTTTTCTCATTCAGTAGGATATCAATCTTCACGTGAACACGGTATTTTCTACCACACAGCACCAGAAACTTTATAAACTAATCATTACAGTGCATTATTTCTTATATTTGTTTCTTAGATACTTATTATGAAAAAGCAAACACACTTAAAAATTAATATTATGCTGCAAAGTCTTAATTTTTGAAAAAAAAACCATAGTTGGAAACTGTCATTTCAATTTTATATGTACAGTATTTTTGGACGCGATTGCCAACGAGGCTATTCAGCGGCCAGTTGCCCCCTTTCCCCCTTGTTACGCCACTGAACTTAAAGAGGTCAGATTTTGGGGTGGATTTGCAATTTTCAAATGGCAAGCTATAGGAAGGTGATTCTAATTTTGTAAAAAATCCAAAATCAGCCATTTTTTAGAAAAGCATGCCGTCATCTTCTAATGATGACTGTTCCCAGTAAAACGACAAAGTTATCGCTCTGGGCATCCTACGAGAAAAAAGAAAGTTAAGAAAGTATCAGGTGCAACTTCAGCAAAATGTCTCGAAAGGCTAAGGGAGGCTCTGCCACGATATTTATATACGCTCTTAAAAAAAAGAAACATATAATTGCTATGAACATAGATACACTATCTGCCGTAAGTAGCAAATAACAAACTCAAATCAACTCAAAACAATACATCGAGGCAGGCTGCTTCCCTAAAGAAAGTTTCAGATAGAAAGAAATTGACACAGAGGCCAACGGATTAATGAAATTTGGAACAAGAAGAGCAGACAAACGATCATTCTTTACTTCTGACCGATCAAAACCAGCTGCTCTGCAGGAGCAATGCTGCAAAACAGTGTTAAAGGACAAATTTCCACTTTTCGTGTTTCATAAGCCAGGAATGAAACAGCTTATTTGAAAAATAAGAGGAGGCTTGAAAGTACCATCCATCATCAAATGAATGTTACGCCAAAAAAAAAAAAAAGTAAGACTGAAGGCTGCTTTAAGGTGAGACACTCAGGCTAGCTTGACTTTTGACTGCTGGTCTGCAATAGGATCTGGTTATATAGGTAAGTACCTAAATAATAAGGCCCAGGTGCTGATAGTGTGGTAAATAAGCTTTTTAAATATGGTGGTAATGAGGTTAGAAGTAAATTACTGATGATTATGAATGTGATTTTTGAAAAAAGAGAAGTACCTGGTGATTCTAGGAAAACTCCAATCAAACCCCTGTATAAGAAAGGTGACAAGAGTGAGTGTGGTCAGTATAGAAGTATTAGCCTGGTTTCTGTAGATAACAAATCACTTAGTATGATAAAACTTTTTAAACTTGCTGCTATAGATAAAGTTTTAAGAGAAGAACAATATGGTTTTAAAAAGTGAAGAGGATGTGCCGGTCAAATTTTCACTCTTAGAATAATAATTCACTCTTAGAGAAGTGCCTAAGTCCGCAAACATTTTTAGTCCTCAGTTTTATAGATTATGAGCAAGCGTTCGATTCAGATGATAGAAGAGTTTTAGCGAAGGTCTTATCCTTGTATACTTTAAAGTGATTAGTGCTATGTACGAGAATAATACTGCTGCGATTAAGGTATGAAAGGAATGGATCATTTTGATGGGCTTTGTCTTAAGGAACAAAGCATTGGCAATCGGAGAACACGGAATCAAATGGGGAAGTAAAACTCTCCTGGACTTAGATTATGCTGATAATTTAAGCATCACAGATGAACATGTTATCAAAATGAATAAACTTTTAGAGAGATATTTTCCAGAGAAATTGCCTACGGATTGTTTTGGGTACAAGACTCACTGACCGTATCTCAAACAGTAAGCTGTAAGAAAAGTGTGGTTTAATACCGCTTTCTAGGGCTATCATGAGAGAAAGGTTGAGATGTATAGGAAAGTTCTGCAGATGAAGGAAGACAGATTGCCAAAGATTTTCCTTTTCGGCCAACCGTCTAGGGCCAAATAAAAAGCAGGTCGTCCCCAGTTGGGGTGGAAGTGTGTCTCAAGGAGAGACTTCAGAGAAATGAGAGATTGCTTCAAGGGAAAAATGAGGGAGGCGTTGAATACATTGGAATGGAGGAGGATCATGCGTAGTTGTGAGAAGGGGAAGAAGACAAAAATACACATACATTAAGAAAAGTAGTGGAAAAAGAGAGTGTGACTTACTTCGGATTCCACAATCAGATATGAGAATGAGATCGTATTTCGCCATTTCATAGGCAGGAATCATATTGTTGATTTTTGGATTAACACACACTTTTTTACCTAAAAAAGGGAAAATTAAGCTATTTTTAACTAGGAATATCCTACGTTCAGTTCATTTTTCTATCCTAAACTAGTCTCAATGACCACAATGTTATAATAAAATGTTCTTAACATCAGCACCATTAACTGGAAAATTCTTGAAGTACCAAGGACATCGAGATGAAAACACATTTGCTCCCTGGCTCCAGGATTTTCAACGACTTTTCTTTTAGCTGTTTCAAAATTACGAAGATTTTTGGCTTGCACAAAGTTTCAGCATTGATGCCACGCTGAACCTTGAGAAAAATTAAGCGGAAACCTATTCGGTAATTTGACAATATTTTTTCTGTTTACACAACATAAGCTAGTCTAACGCCCAACGGGATGGTTCAAACATCAATCTATCAGTTGATCGTTCAATAGACAAAAAACATTTGAATACATTACGTCTGAATAGGTTTTATCTCCTAATGTCTGAAGCAAAATTGAAGCTAATATATATGCTTATATGTCAAAAAAAGTAAGCATTAAAAGTGAATATTTTTGGACTCGAAATAAAATACGGATTTCTAATGAAATTTGAATAAAGTCAAAACACTAAAAGGATAAACATAACAAAATAGGATAATTTGTCTTTCAACAAAAATATTCTTGTTAAAAAAAATCCCTCTAAACCTTGGTAAGTCAATTAACTAATAATTTGTAGTGTTTAATGTTGATTAACTTAATTAATAAAGATATAAATAAAAAGCATAGATTTTTAGCTGTTCAAGGATGTATCCATTTATTTTTATTATTCCTATTTCGTAACAAGATGTTAGGATTTATATTCTTATATAATTTAGTCATTCAATCACTGGTTATTTTTTAACCAGTTTACTGCCAATTAATGGCAGTGTTTATCTTTTGCTAAAGCAGTCATGAAAGTTACAGTTTCTAGAGTTCCATGGTGATACACTTTTTCGCTTATTTTCTGCTGATTTTTACAAACATTCCTTATTTTGAAACTTGGCACCTGTTAAGTGTTAAAACTGCAAAGCTGTATATGGATGTCTTTTTCACTAAAAATTCAGTTCCCGGTTTCTTGATTTTTTAAGACACATGATTGTGTAAGTTTCCACTGAACCAATTTGAAGAATTGGGTTTCATTTTTACTATCCCTGTGCTTTCAAAGACGGTTCGTTGACCTTATGATACTTTAAGAATCGCTTCTTACAACACCGTTAATTAAAGTAAGAATCCGTAGAATATTTTCAATAAATCTATTTTATTTCTAATAAATTTTAAAGTTATAACAAGACACGAATGATTTTTTTTTAATGACTTCAGATTGGGAATTGACGAAACCACGGTTCTAGCAATCCAAAATTATAAGACTATTTATTAGCAACTGCTTAATTCACTTTTACTAAATCAATGCCCTAGTATTAAGAAAAGTCTTCTGAAAAACAGTTTTTAAAAGAAAAATACAAAGAATTACGCGACATACTAAGACATACAGTCCAAGTTAAGACGAATATAAATTGCTTTATTCTTAGGGAAATGAAATAATCCATCTAGAATTTTTTTATTTTTAAAAGCATGTTTCAGTTTGCCGTTCTTGCTGTTACTTTCATGGAAACACCGGCTAAAAAGAGAATGAAGGGAACGCTAGTAACATACTAATAATTCCTTAGATTTACTTAGATCTTTATTTTTAAAAGAATGTTTGAGTTTGCAGTTTTTGCTTTTACTTTCATGGATACACCGGCTAAAAACAGAATGAAGGGAACGCTAGTAACATACTAATAATTCCTTAGATCTACCCTAAAAAAGACAAAGGAAAACTAAAACGAACAAAACTGAATAAAAAAACAAAATTAAACTTAAAACGAAACGAAATTAGCATGACTGAACAAACAAAATCTGAATAGAACAAGAATCAAAATGAATACTCAAGTCAAAATTAAAACACATTCAAATTGAACTAGTATGAGAGAAAATTAAAAACGAATAGAAATTATTATGATTGAAGACAGATAAAACAAAACAAAAATAATAGAACCTGAACATAAAAAAAGAAAACGACGAATAGAAATCACAAAGAATGATCAAGCCATGATTAAACCGAGCGGAAATGACCACAGATAAGAATTGAGCTGCCGACCTACTCAATATTCCCTAAAGGCTAGAGCATCAGTTGTGCTTTACTAAAAACAAAACTGATTAATTAAAAAATCACCGAGACGTTTTCAACAATTTATTCAGGAATCAGTTTTCTACCCTTCTGAGTAAAACAGAACTAAAGGTCAAACATTTGCCTTTGAATAATAAGAACACTAAATTGTAAGCCAAAAAAGTCTTAGTTATAAAAAAAAAATTCTGTAAACTGATTAGTGTTATTTACTAATATTTGTTCTTTACGAAACAATACCCACAAAAAATGTTCAAAACACACATCATTTTCGGTAGAACTAAAGAGCACTAGCCGTGATGGGGGGGGGGGGGGGGTCAGCGGTAAAAAAATTCATATCCGCTGCAATGTGGTAAAATAATTTTCAAAATAATCTTTTGACAAAACATAGGGCTAGAATGAGGCGGGAATTTTAGATAATTTGTATTTAAGGTCTTAGTATTAGATCCTAGTTTAGACGACGTGTAACATTCCCACCTTTCTACTAAAAAGTTAGACCACGGGAAGAGGTAGGGAGAAGGGTCTTAGAAGGTGTATTTCAATTATTGTAACTACTTATGCGACTCCACTTCAATCAAGATGCAGGTGGGATATCGAAGGGCCTCAGGGCCAAGTTTTACGCCTCCAACCAAGCAGATCAGAATTCCTTACATGATTCAAACAATTTACAAGATACCTGCATTTTCACTAAAACGTCGGCACTGGAAGGGAGGGGGGCCATTAACTAGACCAAGATTTGGTGCACGTATCCCTCGTATTGAAAATCATTCTATCACTTTGGTCCGAGCAAGATACGAAAAATTAAACAAGAAAAAACGGTTTTTAATAAAGCAGTGAAACGTATAAATAAAAATGAATAAACACTTTAATTAAAAAATATCCCGAATATTTCGGCCCCACGTCCGGGAACTTTTCTCAACGAAAAAAAAACGATTTTTTTTTTTTAAATAACACATATAGAAATACAACAACTAAACACACGAAGAAGAAAAAAACAAATATAAATAAAAAAAAGCAAGAAACAAACTCACATATTAAACAAAACTTGCGTTTTGTTTAATATACTTTTTAATTAAAGTCTTTATTTGTTTTTAACTATTGTTTCACTGCTTTATTAAAATTAAAACCAGCTTTTTCTTGCTTAATTTTTCAAAAATGGAAAAGCAGTGTGATCTAAAAAATTATTTACGTCCTAGCAAGATACAACAAGCCAACCTGTCGGCTAAAAGTTGGTGTATGGGGTTGGGGTGGTGGCACTGAAAGGACGATGGCCATACTTTGTGCCTCTAATCATAAAAGAAAGCCAAAGGAAACTACGACGCTGCTAAGTCAACATGGGATAAACTACAGCATAGTACACAAAATTTGGAAATTAAAAATAACTAAAACGGTGATCGATTTGACTGGGATTTGTCCCTTGTGTTGTATACCCTAGGGAAGCAACCCATAAATCAATAAGTGCATAGATTGGCTTAAGATTTGGCAGTCGGATATTTACAGTCAATGAGACTTTCCTCAAGAATATTTAGACTGCTGACCTTTGACACCTACTAGCGTCAGGAGCTTGGGATCTTTCCACTATTCCTTGATGAAAGGTTCATCAACTGTGGCTATGTCCGCGCAAACTATCAAGGATAATTGGGCATGATCGTCGGAAATGCAAGTGGGAGCAGAGGCGAACATGTATATTCAAAAGTTGGCGTTGGTGGAAAACATTTAGGGGAGATTCTGGTCAAATGTCTGCTTTTAATAATACAGATTCAGCTTCATAACATGATTCTGGTCCCAACAAAGAGCAACATTCTCGCCTTTTCTAGTAACATTTACTTGTGAAGACCGGGTTACTTGCAAAATATTTGGGACCTTGCCAATGGGTGTGTGAATCAGGAAAATTTCTAGACCATTCAAACATTCTGAGTGAACTAAATATTTTGAAGTTTTGATCTAATTCCAAGGAAGGGAGGGGGATAGAAGGGTGAATGAGTTCAAAAGAAGGCATAGGAAGGGGTTTCACTTCCTTCCGATCCGTTTCTACTCTTAATAAGGACGCTAGAACATCTTGTCTCACCCGAAATCACACAACATTTTGAATTTGTATGACTAGAAGACCAAAGTGAGCCCTTGTGCCCTACAACACCACATCCCTCCGACTACCTACTTTTTGGCAGTAAGTATGTCACACTTTGTTTGAACTGGAACCATAATTTTTTTTTATCTGTATGTTCGGGAGCACACAGAGGGCCCCTGACTCCTCTAACTCCATCCCAGCCCCCCACTGCTAACTTTTCTAAAGAAAGGTAGGTAGTTTTTTTTCCTCCAATCGGATTTGTACTTACGAGGCAAGCACCTTGGGCAAGCATTACACAAGATTGATGCTTTTCAAATTTACGCCTCTTCGAAAAGTACTCAGATTCACTTGGAGCTTACGGGCAAGCACCGAGGACTAGGAAGATAGAGGGAATACATTTACAGAGGTGTACGACACTTTGGAACCACACTTGCCTTCCATATGAAATTGCTCAGATTTAGATGGAACTAGGTGGGCATACAGCTACACCCCCAGCAATATTAGACAGCTGGCTCTTTTTAGTCGAGGCAACCACCAGGATTCTTAATTCTGATAGGCATGGATTCTCCAAAGCATGACGCCAAAAATTCTGCCACTTGGTCAACTATCTGCATGTTGATGATCGTATCTTTTTGTGATTAAATAAAAAAAACAAGTTTTTTTAACTGAAAGTAAGGAACGACGTTAAAACTTAAAACGAACAGAAATTATTCCGTATATGAAGGGGCTGTCCCCTCCTCAACGCCTCGCTCTTTACGCTAAAGTTTTTTTATTGTTTAAAAAAATAGAGTTGTGAGAAAGTCAAACTTTAGCGTAAAGAGCGAGGCGTTGAGGAGGGGAAAGCCCCCTTCATATACGGAATAATTTCTGTTAGTTTTAAGTTTTAACGTCGTTCCTTACTTTCAGTTAAAAAAAAATTGTTTTTTTTATTTAATTTTTGAAAGTTTTTTAATTAATGAAGGTTTTGATTTTGGCTCACCGTAAATGAATAATTAAAACAAAATTTGCATATTATATTTGGTTAAATGGCTTTTTCGAAACTTTTTTAATTTTATTTACGAACGTTTTTATTAGTAATAAATATACGTAACTTAGAATTAACTTACGTAACGACCTTCTATATTCATAAATTTTTAACACGTATATTATGGGGTTCGCCCCCTAGTCAATACCCTGCTCTTTAAACTATAGTTCGAATTTTTTTTCCAGTTCTTTAAAAATGACCTCTTAATCACAATCAGTTGATCAGTTGAAAAACTTGTTCTTTTTTATTTAATTCCTGATCTTTTTCTTTAATAATGCTGGGAAATCCGGCGCCCCTTCATAGCAATGTCCCTTCCCCCATGAAAACTTCCTTCATGGAAAGATCCTTCCATATAGCCCCCGACCCTCTCCTTCCCCCACCTACCAGAAAAAATCTCCTCTGAAAAAGTCTGTATACTTCCCAATAACCAATACTATATGTTAACATTGAGTAAAGTTCATAACTTTCAGCCCTCCTCCTGGGGACTTTGGGGGATCAAGTCATCCTAAAAGACATTTTTATCATATTTTCGACCATGCTGAACAAAATTGCTATCTCAAAATTTTGATCGGGTGACTTTGGGAAAAAAAAGAGCGTGGGAGGGGGCCTATTTGCCTTTTTTGGTTGCTTAAAAAAGACACTATAAATTTTCATTTCCGTTCGAACGAGCCCTACCACGATATTCTAGTACCACTGGTTAGATACGATCACCCCTGGGAAAAAAAAAAAACAAAAAAAAAAAAACAAACAAACAAACAAATAAACACGCATCCGTGATCTTTCTTCTGGCAAAAAATGCAAATGGAAAATTCCACATTTTTGTAGATAGGAGCTTGAAACCTCTACAGTAGGGTTCTCTGATACGCTGTATATGATGGTATGATTTTCATTAAGGTTCTATAACTGTTAGGGGGTCTTTCCCCCTTTTTTCGAAAATCAGCCAAATTTTCTCAGGCACGTAACTTTTGATGGGTAAGATTAAACTTAATGAAACTTATATATTTGAAATCAGAATTAAAATCTGATTCTTTTGATGTATCTATTGGTATCAAAATCCCGTTTTTTAGAGTTTCGGTTACCATTGAGCCGGGTCGCTCCTTACTTACAGTTCGTTACCACGAACTGTTTGATTCTGGATATTTTCGTCTACAATCGAGGGTATTACAGGAGTTAAGATGTCTTCAGTCCCAAAGAGGACCATAAATCATCAAAAAAAATTGCCAAGGCTTGTCAATTTGAAATTTTTCCCCATAATTCAATTTCCTGGATTTCAACATATTAAAACCACCCAAGAATAATTACGAGTCAAGAAGACAGATGAATAATGTTTGAAATCATTTCGCTATGTTAAAGTTTTTGGATCCAGAAACGACGTGTCAGTCCCTCCCCCATTGTCCTAAATTTTACATCTTCCAAGTATAAATTACTAGCGAATTTGAGCTTGTCAGAAAAGTGTTCTTAAAGAAACCAAAACAACACTTTTTCTGCATAAGTTACAAACACTTAAGACTTGGCAAAAATAAGCATAGGTTCCAGTGGTTTAAACATAATTAGGTAGCACTTGTTGCATATTGCAGTAAAAGCTTGACCAAAATTTGTAAATTCGAGAAAACACCAATAAAACAATGGCACCCGGCTTCCCTCAGCAGTCACCTTTCTAAGCCCCCTTTAAGTTTGAGTTCGAGTCATTTATTGACTTGCAAACCGCTGTAGTAACGTTAGTAAAACTTCTACTTTTTCTTCAATCGGTATTTGCTAGCTAGTGATTTTACATCTTGAAATTTAGTTGCACTTCTCCAACAGCTGGTATCAACAGTTTTATAGAATATCTAAAGAGAAGAGGAAAGAGTTGAGGGAAGCTTTTCGACAAAAATCGATTTCAGTATGTACAACTAAGAGAAAGATTTAAAACAATAGTTGTTAATCTTCTTGTCTTGCTGACATTCTTCAGTGAGTCAAAGATGCTGCCTAACTTCTGGAAACAAATGTAGGGGGGAAAGAAGCAAATTGACATAATTAATAAAGATAAGATCAATTCACATTATCCAAGGCAGAATAGTGTAACATTGCATTATATGCTATAGGACCCAATACGTTTATAACATACATCTGTCACCTGTTGATCTTATGAAGAATTTATTTTTATAATTTGGTCCCACCCTGCAAAAAGGGTAATTATTTTCTTTCTAAATTAATGACACCTCGCTTCTTCCCTAAGAGCGGGCAAAAGCCTTCCTTTTATTGATCTTTCTACTCTCTTTTTTAACTCTATTTTCAAATTGCACTCCTGAGACTTTGAACCTTTCTTTTAACTCTTCAAAAATTAGTCCCATAAGCTGGACAGAAGCTTTGAGTATTGCGCTCTTTAACCAAAAATACTTACATGTCAAGTTACTTTGATTCATCTGGAATAATATTCCCTTGCCCCGAAAAATTCCCTCGCCCCATTTTTTCCTGTAATGTAAAATTTAAATTTTCTTTTGACGCGATTTTTATTTTATTCATTCTGGTAAGAAGGCTGACATGCTTAAGAGGAAACCCCATGATAATTACAAGTAATGACAGCAACAGAGCTGAAATAGCTCACTACATTCTTTCTCCCAAAGCATTTTGTACACCTAGTCTGTAGTTTTTATTTTTCTTATGACTATTCAAAAGAATGACGATCATTAGCCCCATAAGCTGAGCAGAGCCTTAGAAATTGGCATTTTTAGCAACAAATTATTTACATTTTAATGTCCTTTGATATTTTTCCATCTGAAATTGTATTCTCTCCCTCGAATTTTTTTTTTCATGTAATCTGGAATTATTATTGTTTATTTTTAGCTCTATTTTATATTCAATTTTCAATCTATGACTTTTAATTATTCGCTTTATTCTTTCCACTTTTTACCGAATAAAAATTAGCCCCAAACGCAGCATAAAAGCTTAGAAATTGAACTCTTTTAAAGCAAAAATACTTATATTTTAATTTTCTTTTTTCAGCTGAAATCGTATGCTACATTCCCTCCATAAAATACCCTAACCCCATTTTTTCATGCAATACAAAATCCTTATTTTCTTTTCAGGAGAGTTTCATTTAATTTATGCTACTAAGAACCCTGACATACATAGAAAACCCCTCCCTAAAAAAAGGGTGACCATTTAAAATTTTGTGTTTCACATCTATTTTAAAATAATTGTACATTGTTCTTGCAAGAAGGGTGACTCAGAAAACATTTGGAATTCAAATATCAAAGTTCTTGAAGTAAAGGCTTTCTGCTTCATCACAATTTAAATTTTTACTAATTTTCACTCCTGTTTTTGAGTTTCGATCAAAACCCCTTTTCACATCAATAATTCCGGTTTTCTTTTCTTAAAAAAAAAATCAAGATTTAAATGTCACATTTTTTCACGTAATGCCACGTCAACCCTTTTACATCATTTAACAAATTTCACTTCTTTTCAAATTTCCATAGCAAAAAAAACATTTTATATCAAGAATTCCAATTTTCTTAAAAATCTCAGGTTCTAAATATCAGGTTTCTTCATGTAAACTCGTTTTACTTCATCAAATCTTATTCTTTTTTTTTAATTTTCCAATATTTTTTTAATTTCAATGGAAGAAAACACATTTTCATGTCATGAATTCCAGATTACTTAAAAATTTTAGTGTTATAATACCACATTCCTTCGAATAAACCCTTTCAACTTCGTTTCATTTTTCAAAACAATTTTCGCTTTTTTCGAACTTTAATTACAGAACAAAAAAAAAACGCCTTATGTCAAGAGTTTCAGTTTTTTAAAAATTTCCGGATTTGAATATCACATTTATTCAAGAAAAATCCTTTTCTACTTCATCAATTTTTCTATTTTTTAATACTTCTATTTTTGAATTTCAATAGCAGAACTATTTTTCACGTCAAGAATTTTACTTTCGTAAGAATATCGGAGTTTAATTATTACACCCCTTCAAGTAACCCCTTTCTACTTCATCAAATTGTTCATTTTAGTAACAATTTTTATTTCTTTTTTTGAATTTCGATAGCAAACCTTTTTCATGTCAAGAATTCAAATTTTCTTTAAAATTTTAAGGATTTAAGCATCATCTTTGTTTAAGTGAAACCTTTCTACTCCGTCAATTTTTTTTTTTTTTTTTTTTTTTAGCAATTTTCACTTCTTTTTCAAATTGCAGTAGCAAGAATACTTGTCATATCAAGAATTCCAGTTTCTTAAAAAAATTCACTTGTTTTTTTGAATTTGAAAATGTACGGAATAATACATTAAAAGAATTGGGTTTTTATGCTGATTAAATAAATAAAAAAAACAAGTTTTTTCAACCGAAAGTAAGGGGCAATTTTTAAACTTACAACAAACAGAAATTATTACGTACATGAGGGGGGTTACCTTCTCCTCAACACCATGCTCTTTACGGTAAAGCTTGATGTTTTGTTCCAGTTATTTAAGAATGACTCCTGAATCATAAAGGCCGTTTAATTAGAATAGTAAGCTCTTTTAAAAGTTCTAAAAAAAACTAAACCGGAAAGAGCAAGGTATTCAGGAGAGGGCGAAGCCCCTCATTAACGTAATAATTTCTGTTCGTTTTAAGTTTTAATGTTGCTCCTTAATTTCAGTTGAAAAAACTTGTTATTTTTTTATTTAATTTCTGATCGTTTTTAATTAATGCTGGAAAATCTGGCTCCCCCTCAATGGAATATTACCTTCCCACAGGAATAATTCCTCCATGGAAAGATACTCCCACGTAACTCTCCCCACCCCTCCACCAGAAAAATCCCCCTGAAAAACGTCTGTATACTTCCTAATAACCAATAGTATAAGTAAACAATAGGCAAAGTTCATAGCTTGCAGTCCAACCCCCGAAACCGTGGGAGAGGGGGGTCAAGTCATCCTCAAAGACATATTTATTATATTTTTAGACTATGTTGAAAAAATGGCATAGCCCGATCTCATAATTTTGATCGGGCGACTGTGGGAAAGAAATGAGCGTGGGAGGGGGCTAGCTGCGCTCCAATATTTTTGGTCACTTAAAAAGGGCACTAGAACTTTTGATTTCCGATGAAATCAGCCCTCTCCTGATCTTCTACGATCACTGGTTCGATACGAACACCCCTAGAAAAAAAATAAATAAACACGCATCCGTGATCTTTCTTCTGGCCAAAAAAACGGCCAAGTTAAACTTTTTTGTAGATAGAAACTTGCAACATCTACAGTAGAGTTCAGTGATATTCTGAATCTGATGGTGTAATTTTCATTAAGATCTGACTTGACTTTTGGGGGTGTTTTCCCCCTTTTTCAAAATTTACTTTTGATAGGTTACATTAAATTTAATGAATTTTACATACTTTGAATAAGCATCAAAATTCGTTTTTTTTAATATATCTATTGTTATCAAGACTCTGTTTCTTAGAATTTCAGTTACTATTGAGCCGCATCGCTCCTTACTTACAGCTAGTTATGACAAACTGTTTAATTCCAAACATAAAATTCTCTAAGTTAATTGTTACACATCAAAAGATATGAGCCTGAGATAATCTGCCTGATTTTCATCAAAAAGGGGGGGGAACACCCCTAAAAGTCAAGGGATCTTAATGAAAATTACACCATCAGATTCAGTATATCACAGAACTCTACTGTAGAGGTTGCAAGTTTCTATCTACAAAAAAGTGGAACTTGACCATTTTTTGGCCAGAAGACAGATCACGGATGTGTGCTTTTTTTATTATTATTATTAAATATTTAACCTAACCTAACCTAGGTATCTCCCCTCCCCACTAAACCCCAAAAAACAACGGTTCAAATATTGTAGACATTTTAGCGTTCTGGGTGCATAATTGTCATTTGTAATTCTTATTATTTGTTCATAAACGATTATAACCGGGTATCTGTCTCTCTCCCGTTTGACAAGTTTCCTTGATAGAGTCTATAGCGGTGTGTACCATTAAGTAAAACAGCACCAATTTTTTTTTCCAACTGAAAGTAGGGAACGACATTAAAACTTAAACGAACAGAAATTATTCCGTATATGAAGGGGGCTGCGCCTTTCTCATCCGTCGCTCTTTATAATAAAAGTTTGACTTTTTGTTCCAATTCTTTAAGAAAAACTCCTGAAACACAAAGGCCAATGAATTTGAATGAGAAACATTTTTAAATAACTTTAAGACTTCAGTGTAAAGAGCAAGAATTAAGAAAGGGGCGGACCCTCTCAAACACGAATAATTTCGGTACGTTTCAAAGTTTTAATGTTGCTCCTTACTTTCGTAGGTAATTTCGAAGACCACAGTGCCTTTCCATGACAATAAATAAAAGTTTCAATAGGGATAAGCCTTTTATTAGACACTGGATTTTTCAATCACATGTACAGTGACCGTCATCAGCAGAAATACTGCGTATGATGTATGCCGATGACGTATGATGTATTTCTGCTGATGACGGTCACTGTACATGTGATCGAAATACCCGGTATATTTTGTGCTTGTTATTATCACTGTCTAATAAAAGAATTTATCTATATTCTAGCTATTATGTATTTCCTTACTTTCAGTTGAAAAAACATAGTTTTTTATTTAATATCATTCTAGACTCACAGTGATCATGTTTACTTTGTCTGCATATCAAGATCAGTTCAGCTGCTCTGATCAATGATTTTAAATATTACATACGTAATACAAGAAACATACTATGCATTATAAAATATTTGACAATTCTATAGAAATTTTACGAAAAAATTCCAGAGCCAAAACAAAAATGAAATTTGAAAATTTGAAATCCGATTTTCCAAATTATTTCCTGGAAATCTTAAAACAGAAACAGGATTTCAGATTCGACATTCTAAACAAATTTAACATCGGTACAAAGTCTACTTTCTGAGCTCAGACAGTTTCGTTTTGTTGCTTCTTTGTATTACTTAATAGAAGTGCCATTTAGTTTTAAAAAGGGTATAAAATACAAGGAAAAAACCTTCAGTAGGCATAAAAACATGACTTTCATCATTTTTTTCTCGGAAAATACTGATAGATTTTTCAACAAATAGTCAGAGGGGATTTTTCTTCTCTCTTGCACGAAATCGCAAAAAGGTTTTGAATTTTCATTTCTTACTGTTACCGAGCTACAGCAGTAGCGTTATCGAGCAATGGCATGACCACAGATTGGCTAGAGACATTTGCTTAAGTATGTTAATCGACCCAAAAAACAGATATATCCTGGGATACGACCATAAATAAGAGAGAGCCGTAAAAAGTACAAAAACGTCTATTAAATAAACATATAATAAGATAAAAAGAATTTTAGAATGAGGCTTAGCAGAAATAGCAAATTAAGAAGGTAAACTTACCTATGCAAATTTTTGTATCTACAGAGGGATATTTGTTCATTAGCTTTCTCACTACCATTAGAGCTGGTTCTGAATCGTCGTGAGCACAGAATAGTAGCTCATACTATGGGGAAAAACAAAGGCTTAATAGGACTACAACAACAATGGGGATGAATAAAATATGAGACAAACTATGCTGTTATGCTAAACGTAGAAGATGCATATCATTACTTTTCATCTTTTTTTAGCCTTAAGTTTCGAGGAATAAGCTAATGCTGTATTAAACAGCAAATTTCATAGAGTGCAAGGATCGTGAAATACTCTTTTCACGCTTAGCTTAACAATATAATAAGCTATAAAAAAAGCTACATACTCACACTTTAAGTGGTAAAAAAGGGTAAACTAAGAAAATCAGAGAAAAGGTATTAAAAAATAAAGTGAAATGAAAACTCCTAGGAAATCTAAAGGAGATGGAAACAGTTCGGCAAAACTGATTAGAACAAGGATTAAAAAGCCGTCCCTGGAATTGATAAAAATTGACTGCTAATATCATTCAAACATCAAAGGTTTCAAATCTTTTCCATCGACTGAGACGACACAGCCTCTAAACGAGTCCTCTCAAGCCAGGTCGGCCAACCACTCAAGTTGTTTCAGAGATAAATGATACATCAGTTATAATCATAAGGTAATATACCACTTTAATCGAAAAGTTAAAAAATTGTCTGTTGTTCAGTGGTTTGCCAACAGAATATAACATTAAAAAATAAAAATCATGCTCGAACAGATGGCGTTACGTTTGTTGTATTAATCCGTTTTGTTTATACGGTACATGAAAATATAAGTTTTAAAAAGTATAATTTTAAGTTCATTGAGAAGTATATAAAAGCTTATAAAAGGTTTCCCTTTTATAAGCTTTTACTTTCAGAAGTGCAAAAATAAAGCAGTTCCTCTTTTGGGGCTAATTTTAAGGACACACTTATTTGTTGTTCCCATTTTAAAATTTTGAATGTTGGTCAGTTACGGGATCACCAGTTATTAAGACTGGTATACCAATGTTTAAATGGTGTTTCGTCAGCTTGTTTTGCGGAGATTTTTACTATTAATTCTGACTATTATTCTTATCATACTAGGAATGCGGATAAACTAGTATATGAGAAGAGAAATACAGCGAGATCAGCTCACGTGTTTCGTCACATAAGTGTAACCCTCTGAATAACCTCCCGGACGGCATTACGGGCTCTGTATCAGTTTCTTCATTTAAATGACAGGTCAAAAAGTTCCTACTGAGTCAAGATGCAGGATGACAGCAAGGTCCCTTGTGAGGGTTTAGTCTGTTTTTATTATTATCATTTTCCTTCAATTATTTTTTTTTAGTGTATTTATTTATAAGTTATTGCTTGTGTGAATTAATTAACTAATTAATTAATTAAATGTTTGTTTAATTTGATTTGCGGTTTTTTTGAATTTATCAATAAAAAAATCTCACTCTCTAAGTATGAAAAAGAGACAAATTACCTTCGAAACTGTCAGCCACGAACAGAAATCAATCAACACTAACAAACAAGGTTCTAGGCTAACCCCCCCCCCCACCCCCCAAAAAAATCCTCCCATGGAAAATCTTTCCCAGAAAAAGAGACTTCCATGGACAATTCCCCCCTGGAAAATTTCCCTTGCCGACAATACAGGTGGTTGTTTTTGTAAAATCTTCTTTTTTCACAATCTTTTATAATATCTAAATGTTTTGCGTAAGCCAATGCCATAAAGTGAAACAATTTTCTTAGAAATGTTCATAGTTTGTTTCAGCGGAATTTGAGAGAAGACCAGAGAGAAACGTCGTCACGGGAGAAAGAAATATGATGAATAATATTTGCCAAATTCCTTTTTGCCAAGTGTTGGACAGGAAGCTTGAACAAGTACAGAATTACAAAGCAACTAACGTATTTTGCATTTGCAAATACTACAGTCGACAAAGAATTCGCAAGAATTCACAGTTGTATTATTTTTTTCAGGAGGTTCAAAAACTGACTAAAATGCCGTGTTTGAATTATTTTAGCGACTTCTTTCATCCGTCATTTAACTTTCAAGCATTAGACCCAACCTTCTGATGGATCCACTTACTTTTCTTCTATATAGCAGATCTAAGCTCCAGTGAGGAACAAAAAAACTTTTTTAACACAAAAAAGGAAAAGAAAAAAAAAAGATTTGTTTAAGTGGCTTTTAAGTTAGGACCAAATAGCAGACTCGCTTGAGAGAAAAACACTTCTACTGACACCGCTGGTGTCAATACAAAGAAAAATAAGAAAAAAAGAAACAGACTTTGACGCTAAATTTTTGAAGTTTTTCATAATGAACTTTACTCTAGGAAGTTTTTTTTTTTAACTATCCTTTTAGTTAAAGGTCAGGCTAACTTACCACAGGGTACTTCATACTAAAATACGTCTCCAAATTTCCAAAAAGGTTTTTATCTGTTCCAGTCAATGGTTTAATAATGGAAACACCAGGACGAGGTGCATCGGGCAGTAAATCCTTAGTCTTGTAAAGTCTCCATTTACTGAGAAAAAAGAGATTTTTATATAAAAAAAAATATAAAACTCGGCACGCGGCAGGTTTGTATAATTATGATTCTGGCTGTCTCTATATTCACTTTGTGATAAAATTGTTCAGCAGCTTTGAAAATGGAAATATTACGATTATTTATGACTGTAAACAATGAACCACCATTTATGATGGGAACTCTGCACCTTCATACACTTAGGCACAGTTGTAGTAGTGGTCACAGTAGTAGTACTGATATTACTAGTGGTAGTATTAGTAGTAATAGCGGTAGTACTAGTAGCAGCAATAGTATTAACTTATTGCCTTTTGGTCAGTTGAACACCCCTCTTACCAAGTCCTGGAAGTTTCAACTTAATACAATAAGCCATTGCTATGACATGGCTGATAAGGCCTTTTGATAGCCTGTATGTTCATATACTTCTTAAAATTTTCATGTCAGTGATCTTGTGAGCTTACAAGTAGTTGCAATAGAAGTAGTAGTTGTAGTAGCAGTAGTAAATGTAGCACTGATAGCAGTATTAGTAGTAGTTTGCACATATTGCCTTTGGTCTAGTGATCTTCCCCTTTAAGAATTTTCTGAAAGTTCCAACTTAGTACCCAAATCAATCCCTGAGATACATTTTTTTGGCAACGTACTTGCACATTGCGCCTTTTGTTTAGTTCGAATTTTCCCTCAATATGTTAAAAGGAGTAGTGTGGCAGTAGTAGCGGTAACGGTAGTAGTGGCAGTAACTTTGGTAGTAGTGGTGACATGCAAACATATCCTTTTTGATCATCTCCCTATCATTTCCTGGAAGTTCCAAATTAACCTATACAGTCATTCCTGAGTTACAATCTTCTGACAACCCGTATGCATATAACGTGTTTTGATTTAGTTCAAACACTCCCCTAAATATTCTCTGAAATGCTCACCTGAATGCCCTTCGTCTTTTTGGAAAGTAAAGTTGAAACATGTATATCTTTCTCAATAACATATATCATAGGCAGCGCAATAGCGCTGCCTAGGTAAACAACGATGTTGGCATAAGGTTTTTTTTTTTTGGTTTGTTTGTTTCTTTTAGACCAGGGCACTTCGTGTCGAAGGAGTTGCCGTAGAAACTTCGAAAAGGGCTCATTTGATTGGAAATTGGAAGGGTTTGTGCCCTTTTTAATAGCCGAAAGTGATTGGAAGGCAACTAACACCCCTTCTACGCCCATCCTTTCCTCAAACACATCCAATCAAAATTTTAGAAATAGCCATTTTGTTCAACGTAGTTGAAAGATCTGGAAATTTTGTTTTTGAGGAGGACCCCCCCCCCAGCCCTCAGGGCATGGGTTGTAAGTTATGCCCTTTTACATATAAGGTTTTTATAGAAAGCTTTGTCATAAAAACTCCAAAAAGGACTCATTCGATTGGAATTGAAAGGGCCAGTGCCCTCTTTAATAGCTCAAAGTAATTGGAGGGCAACTAACCCTCCTCTCACGCACACCATTTCCCGAGAATGATTGGCCTGAGGGCCAATCATTCGATTGGAAATTGAAAGGGCTAGAGCCCTTTTTAATGGTAGAAAGTGATTGGAGGGCAACTAACCACCCTCTCACGCCCACCATTTCCACAAATACATCCAATCAAAATTTTGAGATAGCCATTTTTTTCAACGTAGTTGAAACTTCCGGAAATTAGGTCTCTGAGGATGACCCCCCCCCCTCCGCAGCCCTCAGGGCAAGGGTTGTTAGTTGTGCCCTGGGGGCATATAAGGTTTTTACAGAAAGCGTTGTTGTATTAAACTTCAAAAAGCACTCATTCGATTAAAAATTGAAGGGGCGAGTGCTCTTTTTAATAGTCGAAAGTGATTGGAGTGATAGGCAAAGTGATAGGCAACTAACCACCCTCTCACGCCCACCATTTCCCCAAACACATTCAATCAAAATTTCGAGAAAGCCATATTGTTAAACGTAGTTGAAAGATCTGGAAATTATGTCTTTGAACAGAACACCCCCCCCCCCACAGCCTTCAGGGCAAGGGTTGTAAGTTAATGCACTGGGGGCATATAAGGTTTTTATAGAAAGCGTTGTCATAAAAATTTCAAAAAGGGCTCATTGGATTGGAAATTGAAAGGGCTAGTACCGTTTTTAATAGTTGAGAGTGATTGGAGGACAACTAACCTCCGTCTCATGCCCACCATTTCCCCAAACACATCCAATCAAAATTTTGAGATAGCTATTCTTTTCAACGTAGTTGAAAGTTCTGGAAATTATGTCTTTTAGGATGACAACCCTTCCCCCCACAGCCCTCAGGGTAAGGGTTGTAAGTTATGTACTGCGGGCAAATAAGGTTTTTATAGAAATGGTTATCGTAGAAACTATAAAAAGGGCTAAAAAGGGAAACTATATAAAACTATAAATTCGATTGGAAATTGAAAGGGCTAGAGCCCTTATCATAGGTTCTAAACCCCTATGCTTTCTAAAAGCCAGAATATGATTTGTAATTTACTGAAAATAATTATTTTAAATGTTTTCAGTTTTATAACTTTAGGAAATCAAAAATTAATTAAGATTTTAAGGAATAAATATCAGGATATGTATATTAAATTTACAATGCACAATTTTTTCAGTTGATTCAATTTGAATTTTTTTTCAGTAAAGTACAAATTATATTCTGGCGTTTAGAACCCTAATCGAATTATTTTTTGCTTGTTTTAAGTTTGCCTCTGTTATTAGTTTTAGTTTCTGTTTGTTTTGAGTTTCGTGTATATATTGATATTGGTTTGTGGTATTTGTATACTTGGTAGATTATTTGATTCTATTTTGGTTCATTTTTGGTTTAATGGAGTTCTTTACTGTTTTTAAAAAACTTATTTTGTGGAAAACGTTTTTTTAATTAATTATATGTAAACAGTGAACAAATTGTCTAACTTACAACCCTTGCCCTGATGACTGTGAATAGGTTGACATCCCCAAAGACATAATTACCCGAGATTTTAACAATGCTAAACAAAATAGTTCTCTCAAATTATGATCGGATTTGTTTTGGGGTATGATTGGCTTGAAGACGGCTGGTCTTCTTCCATTCACTTTTGCCTCTTAAAAAGGACACTAGAACTTCCGACTTCTAATCAAATTAACCAAACCCGACCTGAAATCAATAAGACCACCCGTTCCATAGCAATATTAGTAGGGATGTGTAAGAAGGCACAGGGGGGACTCCATATATGGGCATAGAATCCATCTAAGTGTATTGATCCACTAACGGGTCAATGACACCTTTTTCAAGGTCAGTCAGGGGCTGTTTCTAAGTGTATTGACTCCGAGACGAGATTTGATGTCCTTGGTAAAAAGTCTGAACGAGATTTAATGTCATTGGTAAAAAGTCTGAACGAGATTTAATGTCATTGGTAAAAAAAAAGTCAGGAAGAGATTTAATGTCCTTGGTAAAAAAAAAAGTCAGGAAGATATTTAATGTCCTTGGTAAAAAAAAAGTCAGGGGGAGATTTAATGTCCTTGGTAAAAGTGTTCTTTCTAAACCAGTCAGGGAACTTGGAAATACTATGGGGAAAATGCGCATGCGTACGGAATTCTAACGGTACAATGTTATTGAATACTGAACTTTAATAATTTATGCATGTTTTTATGGTTTTTCTCACTGAGGATGTTTTTTCATGGTTTGTTTCACTGTTGATGGATGTTTCTTGGATGTCAACAACAATTGCTGGATGTTTCTTGGATGTCAACAACAATTGCTGGATGTTTCTTGGATGTCAACATAAGTTCACATCAACAATTGCTGGATTATCGAGTCTAACGGGTCAATGACACTTCTTTCTAGGTCAATTCGTTTGTTGTTTCTAAGTGAATTGATCGGCTCTAACGGGACAGGATCACGTGTCTCTTTCTAAACCAATCAGGGAGTTACGTAAAGTTTCCCTTTGCATCAAAATTTACCCCTGAGATTTTTTTTCTAACCGACATGCGTTAACGTTAAATTATCATACAGTCAGAAGCCACCATGGATAGAGCATCAAGTATTATTGACCTGGAAACTTTAGCTACAATGATTAATAATGTGAGTTCTGGTTAGTAAATTTTCTTAGGTTATTTCCGACTTTAATTTTTTCATTGGAAATTATTCTCTTTTTCGGTAAATTCATGCTTTCTGTATCCTACCTAAAGTGACAGCCATCTTCCGTTAACTCAAAGGCATGCTAATTCCCTTTAAGCCGTGAACCTAACTTTTATCAGTTCCGTAAACATGTATATAGGGGTAATTATCGCATCCTGTCAAATGCACATTCTGTGTTAGTCAAAGCTCGCGTCTATTGTTTGATTAATCGTGCAAATGATTACGCAAAAAGACGCTTTTTGCGTCCTAGCAAAAACTTGCTAGGGGGGTAGCTGTTGCTTATGATAAATATTTTAATATGGAAAATTTGTCTTCCATTTTAAGCACTCAGTGTTTATATGGGGGGGGGGTTGTGCCTGAGTTATGGGGTTCGAATTAATGAAAGAATTAAAGTGGTAAACAATGGGGGGTTTACATGGTAAAAAAGAGTGTATTTTACGCTTTCTAACGACAATAAACATCACATAGTAGAGTTTGCATTGGGGGGGGAGGAGGGTATTTACCATGAATTCGAATATATTGGGGGGGACTATGTAAAATGATTTTATTTGGAAATAACCTAAGAAAATTTACTAAACAGAACTCATATTATTAACCATTGTAGCTAAAGTTTCCATGTAAATAATACTTGATGCTCTATCCATGGTGGCTTCAGACTGTATGATAATTTAACCTCAACACATGTCCATTATAAACAAAATCTCAAGGGCGAATTTCGATGTAAAGGAAAACTTTACGTAACTCCCTGATTGGTTTAGAAAGAGATACGTGATCCTGTCCGGTTAGAGCCGATCAATTCGCTTGGAAACAACAAACGAATTGACCTAGAAAGAAGTGTCATTGACCCGTTAGACTCGATAATCCAGCAATTGTTGATGTGAACTTATGTTGAAATCCAAGAAACATCCAGCAATTGTTGTTGACATCCAAGAAACATCCAGCAATTTTTGTTGACATCTAAGAAACATCCATCAACAGTGAGAAAAACTATGAAAAAACATCCTCAGTGAGAAAAACCATGCATAAATTATGTAAGTTCAGTATTCAATAACATTGTACCGCTAGAATTCAGTGCGCATGCGCATTTTCCCCATAGTATTTCCAAGTTCCCTGACTGGTCTAGAAAGAACACTTTTACCAAGGACATTCAATCTCATCCTGACTTTTTTTTACCAAGGACATTAAATCTCTTCCTGACTTTTTTTTTACCAAGGACATTAAATCTCTTCCTGACTTTTTTTTACCAAGGACATTAAATCTCGTTCAGACTTTTTACCAAGGACATTAAATCTCGTTCAGACTTTTTACCATGGACATTAAATCTCGTCTCGGAGTCAATACACTTAGAAACACCCCCTGTATGACCTAGAAAAAGGTGTCATTAACCCTATCTCGTTAGCGGATCAATACACTTAGATGGATTCTATGCCCATATATGGAGTCCCCCCTGTGCCTTCTTACCCATCCCTACTAATATTATATGTCCCAGGGCTCAGGCATTTTACAACTCTTGCCCCCTGGGCTCATGGGGGTTCTGTCCATCCTGAAGCACCGTTATATGCTCTTTGGACTGTTGTGAACAAAATGGCTATCTCAAAATTCGTTTGGGGAAAAGAGGGTGTCAGGAAGGAGAGGCTAGTTGCTTTCCATAACTTTTTACTCTTAAAAGGAACTAGAACTTCTGATTTTCAATCAAATGAGCCTCCCCTAAAGTTCACAAGACCCCTCCTTCCATAAAATCCTTATTCCCTTGGGGAATAACTTACAACCCTTGTTCCCAGATTCTGGGGGGTTGTATCTTCCCGAAGGCCTTGTTATTTGATCTTTGCAATATTTTTTTTTTACAAATAGCTATCTAAAAATTTTTATCGAATGCATTTGGGGAAAATAGAACGCGAATGAGAGGGGCTAGTTTCCCTACGATCACTTTTATTCTTAAAAAGGGCACTAGAACTTCTGATTTCCAATCCAATGAGCCCCCTTGGAAGTTTATACGAGCACTCTTTCAATAAAACTGTATATGCCCCGGGATATAACTTACAACCCATGCCCTGGAGGTTGTCATCCTCAAAAAGATAATTACAAGACCTTTCAGCTACGCTGAACAAAATGGTCATCTCAAAATTTTGATTGGATATATTTTGGAAAAATGACAGTCGGGGGTGGGGGGGGCTAACTGCCCTCCAATCACTTTCGACCGTTAAAAAGGGGACTAGTACTTTCAATTTCCAATCGAATGAACACCTTTTGAAGTTTCTACGACAACTCCTTCTATAAGGAGTGTCCTGGTCTAAAACCAACAAACAAAAAACATAATACATTGTGCCTACATCGCTCTTTACTTAGACAGCGCTATTTCGCTGCCTATGATAGTGTCTGTGAAGCATTTTCTTATATAGGTTATTTCAAGAACTGGGTGCCCTTGAACTTCTTAATGAACATGGATAAATTTGAAGCAATCGCTTAAGAGGTTTAGCTTGCTGAAGAAATATTTTGAATTGATAAATCACGAAATTATTTTACCATTTTCTAAACATTTTAAACAAATGTACTTGAAAGAAAGGAAGCACCGAAAGAAATTTACATATTACCAGGTTTTATGGATACAAGTTTCAAGCTCTAACAAAAACTGTCAGCTCTTTTTCGGGCTGACTATTGTTTTAGAGACAAAAATCTTTTTGCTTTTTTGTCCCTCCCCAAACATATGATTTGAAGTCCACTTGCGCTTCCACTTCCAACAACACCCCTGAAAATTTTAATTCAAGCCCCCAAGTCATTCCCAAGGTATTACACGAGCGCTATTTTAATAGCCTTGCATACATTCTGTTAGCCAAATACCCTGGTTTGATTGTCTGGTTTTGCGATTTACCAAGCCATTTCACCGTGAAAAAAATCCTTATGATCTAATAGTGCAGAAACTTGAAGGCAGATCGGACACAAAACTTTCTTACGACCCTTCAGCTTCACAAACACAAAATCTGAAGCCCTCATATTCAACCCCTACACTCCATGGTATTCCAATTCAACCTTTTATCCGTTCCCGATACATTGCAGATTCGTTATTTGACAAAGTGGTTCTATATAGCGTCTTTAGATTTATTGAGAACCTAATACCAAATAATACCAAAATTGGTGCTAGGAAGAGCTGGGTCACAGTCAAGTGGATAGATTGACAATTTATTTATTACTTTGCTTCGTTAAACATGAACACACCACTTAATATACGTTTTAACGCTAATTAACTAAAAAAAAAGGTTTTTTTTAACTGAAAGTAAGGAGTTTTAATGTCGCTCCTTACTTTCAGTTAAAAAAAACTTTTTTTTTTTAGTTAATTTCTGAACGTTTTTGAATTAATGCAGCTTTGATTTTGGCTCACCGTACATGAATAATTAAAACGAAATTCGCATTTTAATTTTCCTTTTTTTGGCTAAATAGCTTTCTCGAAAATTTTTTCTGACGTAACTTACGAATTTACTTACGTAACGAAATTCTATATTCGTATGTTTTTATTACGTATATTAGGGAGTTCGCTCCCTAGTCAATACCTCGCTCGTTACGCTTAAGTTCGAATTTTGTTCGAATCACAAACCCCTGAATCACAAAGGTCGGTTAATTAGAATAGATAGCTCTTTTGAAAGTACTAAAAAGACTTTAGCGTAAAGAGCGAGGTATTGACTAGGGGGCGAACCCCGTCATATACGTAATAATTTCTATTTTTTTTAAGTTTCAATGTTGCTTCTTACTTTCAGTTGAAAAAAAACTTGTTTTTTTATTTAATTTCTGATCGTTTTTTAAATAATGCTGGGAAATCATAGACATATCCCTTCCCCTAAGGAAATATCCTGCATGGAAAGATCCTCGCCGTAACCCCTACTCTGGCCCCGACCCCCCACTAGAAAAAAATTCCTCCTGAAAACGCCTGTATACTTCCCAAATAACCAATACTATATGTAAACAATGGCCAAAGTTTATAACTTGCAGCCCTTCCCTTGGGAACAGTGAGGAATTAAGTCATCCTCAAAGACATATTAAATAGTTTTTTGACCATGCTGAACAAAATGGTTATCTCAAAATTTTGATTGGGTGACTTAGGAAAAAAATGAGCGTGGGAGGGGGCCAAGTTGCCCTCAAATTTTTTTGGTCACTTAAAAAGAGCCCTAGAACTTTTAATTTCCGTTCGAATGAGCCCTTTCACGATATTGTAGGACTACTGGATCGATACGATCACCCCTGGGAAAATAAAAAAACAAAAAACAAATAAACACGCATCCGTGATCTTTCTTCTGGCAAAAAAATACAAAATTCCACATTTTTGCAGATAGGAGCTTGAAACCTCTATAATAGGGTTCTCTGACACGCTGAATCTGACGGTGTGGTTTTCATTAAAGTTCTTTGACTTTTAGGGTTTTTTCCCCCTTTTTTCGAAAACAAGGCAAATTTTCTCAGGCGCGAAGAATCAGAAGAATCTGATTCTTCTGATGTATCTGTTGGTATCAAAATTCCGGTTTTTAGGGTGTCGGTTACTATTGAGCCGGGTCGCTCCTTACTTACAGTTCGTTACCCCGAACTGTTTGATTCCGAGTATACAAATCGAAATGTTTGCAATTGTTTGCAGAAGAAGCAGCATGTTCTGCATATTATCTTTCGGACACCGTAGGACATATCGCTGAGTTTTGTATCAGATTTTTGTTTACAACATCTTTAGGTCACGCCCAAAGGTTTAGTCCAACTAAAAAAACGAAAGATATTTAAGCCCCCTTTTATAACACACATACTGAGAGGAAAATCTAGCCTAGTTTGAAAACATAGAGATGTTTAATTTCGTTGCAATGTGATCCGAATATGTTTCTCATAAAAAAAAATTACAAAAAAACAAAAAATACAAAAAAAAAATATGACTCTTTTCAAGTTCGACTTGGAGTATCCCTGAAAAAATATGTAATTTAAAACCAATATCACTAGTAAAAGGAATAACAAAAGATCAGGAACATGGTCAGGTTGATGTTAACTATAATGTTAGGGAGTGGCTAAATACTGTTTTAATTGAAATTCAACATTAAAGTGAAAAAAAAATTTGAGATCCGTGATTGGAGAAAAATAGCTCAGCTTAAAAAAGAGCGGGCACACTAGTCGAAAACTGGAATCGCGAAAACAACATTTTAAATGAGACTTACCCATATGCAATGGCCATGAAGTGAAGGCACCAAACTCCAATCCAAAATACAAACGTAGCTAGTGAAATTCCATCGACTAAAGTCCGCCATTCCATTACGTATTAGCCAGGTAGAAACCCAGTGTAATGACAAAGAAAACAGGGTAGGCCTTAAAATAAATTTTATATTTACAATAAGGCTTAGAAACAGTTAAATATGACTTCCATCTTCTCAACTCAAATCTTCACCTCAGACCCCAATACCTCAAAAGTATTCAACATGGGTTTCAGGCTAAGTCGAGCAAAGCTCAATTTCAAGGGCTCTTTCTTTGGAATTTTGGACCATGATTAGACCTGAAGATTTACTCAAATCTATGCTTTTTCGAGCCAATTATACATAAGTTCAAGCTTAAGAATCATATATCTACAGCCGCCTTTCTGGCGACAAACCTAGGCCACGCTCTGTCAGGTTTTCTCTCCAGTTTTGGCAGAACAACTTGTTCGTAGCTTTGAATGTAGTTGTAATTCATTTTCATTCTGTCATGTTTATCTGCCAAGCAGAGCAGCCTTGTTTCACATCTTGAGAAATTGTGAGCATTAAATAATTTCCGTTGCATGACCATTTTACAGGTTCAGACTAACAAATCCCCCTCTTAAACTTATCATCTCCCTCTGATTGCGATTAAAAGATTCATCCCGAGCACAAGGAAAGTAACGTAGCTACGCAGCGAAGAATTATTACGCAGTTACCTAAGTAAAATGCATATTTTTTGTGTCTTTTTTTCTAATATTATTATGGACGAAATGACGATCAAAATGAAATTATTTCAAGATTTGCAGACTGAAAAGTATAAATGTGACTTTAACACTTAATGTGCAGGTGCAACCAGGCCAGGATATATCATTAGGACCACTACTAATGTATCATTAGGACTCTCCGAAGAATGGCAGCTGAAAGGTTGGTATCATCTCTCTCTTGCATTACTTTTGGCTTATCAGCTTCATTATGTTCAGTGCTTCCATTATCCCCGAATTTTTGGGGAATTCCCCAAAAATCTCACAAAAACCGAGCGGCAAAAAGACTTGGGCCTAGAAGCGTTAAAGCTTTAAATTCGGCTCTGGGCGCAACAACCGCAAAGACTTTACAATACTGAACGACAATTCTTCAAAAATAGAAGATGTGAACAAAAATAAAGATAAACATTCTTACGTTGCTAAACATGTATTACATTTTTGAAAACAAAACAAATGCTTAAAGAGTTTTGTTACCAATTGCAGTCACATTGTATCTATATTTAAAATGTATCGCTTTAATGTTAAGTAATGTTGAATAAAATTTTTCAAATAAATTATTATGACCACGTAATTGAAACTTTTGAAATTTAGCCCGGATTTACGTCACAGAAAACTTTTGCCCATTAGCTAATTGCAGGTCTACATACAACAGAACAATATCCCCAGCGTGCGAAGACAGTTGTTTGACGAGGGAAAACAGTACTGCTTAATTTTCTCTGTTTTTCTTTAGTTTATTTATTGATTTTCATGTGGCAAAGAAAAGATGTAACTGATCGCTTACCAGTCCTATTTAAACATATTTGTCAACTTGTGAACCTACTTTGAAACTCCGTATCGAATTAACAAAAAGAAAAACCACAGTAAATCCTATCGGAGATTGAAAGTTGCTTTTACAGTGGAATTTGCGCCTGAAACAATAAAACATTTCATTTTGATCTCAAACATATTCATAATTATTTGAGGGTTACATCGAACTTCAATGACCATTTTTCGAGGTTGATAGATCACATTTTCACTTCCCACAATAATCTTTGGATTTACCATTGGGAAACAAACAATAAAAAGGCTAAACTAACGAGGAAATTTTAAAGACTGAATTTATAGGAGAACTAATTGAATAATTTGACTATATTTTTAAAACCCTTTCTCGGCAAAACTAGAATAGATGCAAAATCCAACTGACTATTAAAAAACAAAATAAAGTAATTCACATAGTAAAATAGCCATAACATAATTATTTTACGCAAGTTGAGCTGGGACGTTACTATAAGCAATCGCTTCATGAACTTTTTCATTTCCAAAAGTCAGCGAAACCCAGTTTTTCCTAAAGTCATTACGACTCAAAATGGCTTGAGCCAAAATGGCCAGTAGCAGCTATTCTGTCGTAAATCTAGATATCACATAAATATTGCTGCTCACACTGGCAAAAACGCAGGCTTTTATTGTAAATATTGCAAACATCCGAAAACCAATCTTGAATAACTGGCATTGTATATTTTTCCTGATAAGTTAAAGTGGGGGCATTAATATTTAAATGCCAATTCCTTTCAATGAATATAATAGCAAAGAGATACAATAAAAGCAGTCTCCTTTGTTGCTGCTCTAGCACTAGGCAACCAATCCTATGCTTTAAAAATGTATCGATTTCAGACAGGCACACATAACTTTTAGTCAATGAGCCACGCCTACCTATCGGTAAAAAAAGAGGTTTGGTGGTACACATTTGCTGAACTTGGTTAGAGGATGGTTTTTAGGGTAACCGATGGAGATCCATATGATTTAAGGCTCTACCTGTCACCATTTAGTCCGGAATATGCAAGCTCAAGGATTCCAAACGGTTAAGATAAACAGTATTGAGTTACATAGGGATTGAATTAAACAGACGTTGAATTATAAGGGGGCTAGATGCTAACGGGATGAATTGAATGGGGTTGAGCTGCATGGGGCTGGAGTTAAACAGGGTTTGAATTACATGAAGGGTTGAAATGCACAATGGGTGAGTTGAACTGGGTTGACTTAAATGAGATTGAGTTCAATGAGGTTCAGTTCCATGGAACATCAGGATATCTAACTAATCTAGTTTCGGAATTTATTAATTACTCATTCAGAAATTCCGTTTTGTATCTACTGTGTTTAGTTTTTCATAGCATAACATAAGTTTAGGAGACGTAACATTCTACGTAGATTCGGAGCCTCTTGACACAGCCTATATTAAGGACAAAATTTTCTCCGTGAGATTACATAGCGTAACTCAAAGTCTGACATTATGGTACTGTAACAGGCTCTACGGGGTAGTGTCACAGCACTATTAAACGACTTTCCCATTACTAAATCACAAAATTAAATCTTAATTAATAAAATTACAGGGATTACAGTGTGATCTTCCTAAATTAATAAACACTACGCGCATAGTCTACAAATTTTGTTAAGTTTCAAACAATTGAGGTGTTTCTTCGCGTGCTGATTACAAATATGAGACTAATATTGTAATATTGAAGTCCAATGTCAAAGAATTAGACTATTTTCCCAAGACTTCGTCCATGACAAATAAATGGCGAATTTAAAAACTTAAAGGAACATAAATTACTAGGTTATATAAGGTGCAAACCTAAAACGAACAGAAATTGCAACGAACAATGAAGGCAATCACAATCAGACATATTTTACCACAAATAACGGTGATCGTCCCTTAATCCCCCTCCTACAAGAGACTAGAGTGTCATTTGTGAATTGCTGAGACCAAAATATATTTTATACAGTTTTTTTTTTAACATTAAAAAATAAATGATGCTTTGATTCAAGAATTCTTTGTTCTACATTGGTATATTTGTAACAATAAGTTTAGTTTTATTAGTGCAATATCAAGTAAAACTTCAATAATGTTTTCTTCCTTGCAATTCTGTCCATGGAAAGGTACAGATAAATTCCACCTGGCTAAAATGAACTTTCAATTTAGGCTATTTAGTCTATTTAGTTTTCAGGAAAGCTGAAACAACATTCTAGCCCTTCGACGGACTTGGGAGGTTGCAAAAGCCACACCAATTTGCGGTAAAATTTATCGATATCAAATATTTGTGACAATTCATTTAGTGTTACTGCTTTCAGTTTCACAGCTTCATCAATGTCTTCTTCAAATCAAAATCTATATTTTCCAGATGATTAGAAAAGAGTTCGCTAAACAAAACTTCCAAATTAAGGCCGTTCAGTCCATAAATGTTCCTTTGTGCGTCTCAGCGTCGGCAGACAGTCTCAAAGATAAAGGGTCAATTAGCAAATTTTTCCAGCGCCACAGGAAGCTACAGAAGCAACTAAGATAAAAAATTAATAGGAGATATTGAATATACCAATAGTTGGAGAGGCTAGAGAATAGTTGGAGAGGCTAGTTTAAAACAAAGAAAATATATAATATATAACTAATTGCTAAGCAAAGCGCTGTTTACTCAATGAACATACATCATATAAATTATATGCATCCTGTATCGGCAAAGATTTCAATCAATGCGGTTAGCACAACAGATAACTTGCAAAGCTATCAAATCATCCAATGATGCTTCTTTTGGACTGATTATTAACGTTTTCCAAGCAGGTATACAACAATATTTTTAGGCAATCTCCTTTCCTCAACTTTAAAAAGAAACTTCTGTTCTGTTGAATAAGACAAAATCGCTCTTTCTACTGATGTAAAATTCACTAAATCAGAATATCTTTATCTCTGGCACAAAATGGGAGAAGTTAAATGGTTTTCTCCATTTTTTTTCTTAAAAAAATGTCTTTTTTCTAATATTTCCAGGCAAGTAGGCGTCGGTTTTTAGTTTTCTGTAATTTTTACGGATCTTTTATCAAAGCTATACAAGTTATGGCAAGACCATCCGATCAGTTCTAATTAGTTTGACAGCCCAGAGTAAAAGAAAAGTTTATAATTGACGAGATGACGAGATCCTTTATGGTATTAATTTAAAAAACTTTTTCCACGAAACAAGTTTTTCAAAGAAAAGTAAAGAGCTCTATTAAAATATAAAGTCAAATAATCTTTCAAGCGTAAAACTGCCACAAATCACCACGAATACAATAAATAACCGAGACAAACTCAAGACGAGCAGAAATTAACAGGAGTAGGGCTCAAAACCCTTATGCCTTCACAAGACCAGAATATAATTTGCACTTTACTGAAAAAAAATAAATGACCGTGGATTGTCAGTTTAATATACATATACTGATATTTCTTCTTTAAAGTCTGAAAAACATTATTTCATGAAGTTAAAAAAGTGAAAACCTTTAAAATTATTCTGTTTAATTTTATACCTCCTTAAGTTGATCTAAAACAAAAACATACTATCATTCTTAAGAAATTCTATATATGCTCTTTGACGACCTGGATACACTTACACTCTTTTGATTTATTTAAATTGTAAGAGCAGAAGTAGTAATAATAAAAGCCCCAAAAGTTTCAACTTAATTCCCCCAGTCGTTCTCGACATATTGCTGTGCTGTCTTATTGGCAAACATCCACACAGTGCCTTTTGATTTATTTTTAAAGCAATAATTCCCTAGAGACCAATATCCCTGGAGAAATAATTACTGGACCATTCTACTATGCTGAACAAAATGACTGTCTCAAAATTTCGACAGGATGTGTTTGGAAAATTAATGGGCTTGGAAGGAGAGCATTAATAGCAGTATGCGCATAGCACCCTTTGCTTCTTCAACATCCCCTTCAACACATGCGGAAAGTTGAAACTTTATACCATCAACCGTTCCTGAAGCATTTCTGATACGTCCTCTTGACAACCTGTGTGGGCATAGTGTGTTTCGATTTAATTTCATCAGTTTCAATACTTTCCAAATTTTTCGTCTTGTACCCTCAGTTTTAGCAGCAGCAGTACAAAAGTTAAAGAACTTTAAATAACGCATTAAAAATTTGTTTGTATGCAATTTTGCTAGTTTTTTACGAGTCGAAGAAACATTTCGGAGGGGGTTCAAATCCCCTAACCCCTTCCATGGATACGGCCTTGCCTTAAGGATCTAAATAATGTAGTATCTTTGGATTTTAAAAGAGGCAAAAAAAACACTGTAATTTCAAGTGTAGTTTCAAAAGTAACTTTTCGTTATTTATCTGAAAACAATTCACCAATCTTCTTGAATAATATCCAAATAAGTAAAAAGGCATTAACAACTGAATTGCGCAGGAAGACACAATAACGCACCTTTACACTTCCACAAGAGATAAGGTAATTTCAATGAATGGTTATTTTCCTTGACCAGGAAGGAAGCAGGCCGCTATTACTTCCTCTTGTATCTGGTTTAGAATTCAGTAACCAAACAAATATAAAGTAGAATAGTCACAAATAATAGTGAAAATATAGAAAATGGATGATTCAGTCATTTTTAAACTAGAGTTCAGATATTGAAGATTTTTTTTATCTTTATAGCTAACATTTAGTTACCACTTTGAGCATGGGCATCACTGGGTGAATAACATATCGTCAGTCGGGTATCAAAAAACGTATCTCCATAACTGTAAATTTTCAGAAGAGCAAAAAAAACCTAACAGCTTTTTTATTTCCTCTCCGATAACCGTAAAGCAAAAACGGGTACCTATCTCTTATAACCACCACACTGAAGTTCTTGGTCTGACAGAACCCGTTTCTCTTTGTAATTTCTTTCAGCTTAGTGTGAGAGAGTGTATATACACTACATTGTAGGTATATTTTAGTAAAATATTTTGGTTAGGTTAGATTAGAAACCACTTAATATAATACGTTCTGGGGGGGGCCTGATTTCTATTAATTCTCTGTTTTAGTTTCCATAATTTTGTTACTAAAGTATTTTACTTTCATCATACTTAGTTATATTTCTTTAAAATTAACCTAACTTCACTTCTTGGATATAATGGATACAAGAGATAAGTACCCAAAAACGAATTGATATGTATTGATTTACATATCGATCTGTTTTTGTTTCAAGGTTGTCGGAGGGGAAATAAAAAAGTTGTGAGGTTTTTATTTTGCTCTTCTGAGAATATACAATTATGAGGATACGTCCTTTTGATACCCGACTGACGATATGCAGGTTTCGACAAATTCTACTTTCTTTTCCCGATTACTTTCATTACACTCTGGTATTTTCCTGTGAATTAATAAAGTAACAATGGGTTTATTTAAAAAAAAAAAATATATACATCATCGATTCCCTGAAGCAATGCTTGTGCGGGAGAAAATAGAGTGAGAAAAAATAATTATCAAAATGGCAAATAGTTGACAACCCCAGAAATAGGTTTTATATGATTTTGTTCAAACACAATTCTCCCCTGAACAACTGAATAAACTCACAGTCCAACGGCTATCAAGGTTTCTCATTCATAGATAGACGAAAGGACTGTTGGCAGTTTTCGCGAGTATTCACGAATTTATAGTTTCAGGTCTACCGCTTGCGACAGCCGACCCCACCTCCTGTGTTGAAATTTGGTTCCACATCTCGTTTTCCTGCCTCCTTCAGCCTAAATCCATAGCAAATACAAAGTACCGTGTAGCTCGGGGAATGTTGGGACAGTTCATGAATGGTCTTGCTATCACAACTGTTGGCAAAAAAACGTGTAAAGATTTGAGTCATATATCCTGCGAAGGTTTATTGTTCTATAGGCGCCCTTTTGAATTAGCAGAACCTACGAATGATCCGACTATTTCTCCTAAAATGACTTCGAGTAGACTGGTGTTTAAACAGTGATTTCACTTTCCTTCTCATAAAACTCTGAAAGATAACCCTGGAATACCTTATACTCGTGTGGAACCAATGTTTGAACATAATTCGAACTAGTGCGTAATATAGACCAATAAAAGCCCATTGACAATGATGTTAAATAAAAATAAAAATCAACTGAAAGTAGAGATGAACATTAAAACTTAAAACGAACAGAAATTATTCTGTATATGAAGGGGCTGCCCCTTCCTTAATCCTCGCTCTATGGTGAAGTCTTGAAGTTCTTTAAAATTAATTAAATAAAAAAAACAAGTTTTTTAAACTGAAAGTAAGGAGCGACATTAAAACTTAAAACGAACAGAAATTATTCCGTATATGAAAGGGGCTGTCCCCTCCTCAACGCCTCGCTCTTTATTCCGTATATGAAAGGGCTGTCCCCTCCTCAACGCCTCGCTCTTTACGCTAAAGTTTGACTCTGTCTCACAATTTTTTTTTAAACAATAAAAAACTTTAGCGTAAAGAGCGAGGCGTTGAGGAGGGGACAGCCCCTTTCATATACGGAATAAAGAGCGAGGCGTTGAGGAGGGGACAGCCCCTTTCATATACGGAATAATTTCTGTTCGTTTTAAGTTTTAATGTCGCTCCTTACTTTCAGTTTAAAAAACTTGTTTTTTTTATTTAATTTCTGATCGTTTTTTAGTTAATGCAGCTTTTATTTGCATAAAAATTTTACTTTTCTTTTGCTAAATGAATGTCTTTACAAATTAACTTACGTAACTAACTTCTATATTCGTATATTTTTCTTCTGGCAAAAATTCAAAGTTGCAGATTTTTGCAGATATGAGCTTGAAACCTATGTAATAGGGTTTTCTGATACGCTGAATCTGACGTTGTGATTTTCATTAAAATTCTTTCACTTGTAGGGGATGTTTCCCCCCTCTTTAAAAAATCGAGTAAATTTCCTCAGGCTTGTTGCCTTTGATGGGTAATACTAAACTTAATAAAATTTATATATTTAGAATCAGCATTATAAACACATTCTTTTGATACATTTCTTGACATCAAAATTCCGTTTTTAAAAGTTTCGATTACTATTGAGCCGTATCGCTTGTTTTTTTATTGTTTTTTTTATTACGTATATGTTATTACGTATATGAGGGGGTTCTCCCCTTAGTCAATACCACGCTCTTTACGTTAAAAATTAAAAAAAATCTGATTCACAAACCCCTGAATCACAAAGGCCGTTTAATTAGAATAGATAGCTCTTTTGAAAGCACTAAAAAAAACTGTAGCGTCAAGAGCGAGGTATTGACTTGGGGGAGAACCCCCTCACATATGTTATAATTTCTGTTCGTTTTAAGTTCTAATATTCCTTCTTACATTTCAGTTGAAAAAACTTTTTTTTTATTTAATTTCTGCTCGTTTTTTAAATAATGCTTGGAAATCCGGCGCCCCCTTTATAGAAATGTCCCTTACCCCAAAGAAACATCCTCTACGGACCTAGTCTCCAGAGTAACTCCCTCCTCTAGCCCCCCCCTCCAGAAAAAATCCTTCCTGAAAATGGTTGTATACTTCCCAATAACCAATAAATAATGCTGGCAAGTCCGGCGCCCCCTACCTGGCGATTTCCCTTCCCCCATGAAAACTTCCTTCATGAACAGATCCTCCAACATAACCCCCGACCCACCCTTCCCTCCCACTAGCAGAAAAAAACCTCCTGAAAACTTCTGTATACTTCCGAATAACCAATTCTATATGTTAACATTGGGTAAAGTTCATATCTTTTAGCCCTCCCTCTGGGTACTTCGGGGATTAAGTCATCCCAAAAGACATATTTATCATATTTTCGACCATGCTGAACAAAATGGCTATCTCAAAATTTTGATCGGGTGACTTTGGTAAAAAAATGAGCGTGGGAGGGGGCCTAGTTGCCCTCCATTTTTTTTGGTCACTTAAAAAGGGCACTAGAACTTTTAATTTCCATTCCAATGAGCCCTCACACGATATTCTAGGATCCCTGGGTCTATACGATCACCCCTGGGAAAAAAAAAACAAAAAACAAACAAACAAACAAACAAACAAATAAAAACCCATCCGTGATCTTTCTTATGGCAAAAAATGCAAAAATCCACATTTTTGTAGATAGGAGCGTGAAACCTCTACAGTTGGGTTCTCTGATACGCTGAATATGATGGTGTGATTTTCATTAAGGTTCTATAACTTTTAGGGGGTCTTTCCCCCATTTTTTGAAAATCAGCCAAATTTTCTCAGGCGCGTAACTTTTGATGGGTATTTCTAAACTTGATGAAAGTTATATATTTGAAATCAGCATTGAAATCTGATTCTTTTGATATATCTATTGGTATCAAAAACCCGTTTTCTAGAGTTTCGGTTACCATTGAGCCGGGTCGCTCCTTACTTACAGTTCGTTACCACGAACTGTTTGATTAGCGTTCATATTTAACAGCCCTTGTTTTTGAGCAGAATTTCTTAAACAATTGTGACGAAAAGTAAAACTATAGCGTATAGAGCGATGAATGAGGAAGGGCAGCCCACCTCATATACGGAGCATTTCTGTTCGTTTTATGTTATAATGTTGCTCCTTACTTTCACTTGAAAAAACTTTTTTTTGTTTAATTTCTGACCGTTTTTCAAATCATACCAGATATCCCCCCCCCCGCTCTCGTTTAAAATTTTCCTTGGAAAGTTCACCCTGGAAACTTTTCTCTCCACAGAAAATGTTCCGCATGGAAAATACCCTTCAAAGGACATCCTCCCCCCCCCCTAAAAAATTCTGTACTTTTTCCAAGGCTCTAGGTGCTGATAGGGTAGTAAATGAGTTTCTTAAATATGGTGGCTCTGAGGTTAGAAATAAGTTATTGAAGATTATGAATATGATTTTTGAAAAAGGGGAAGTACCTAACGATTTTAGGAAAACCTTAATTAAGCCACTTTATAAGAAAGGTGATAAAAGTGAGTGTGGTAATTATCGAGGCATTAGTCTGGTCTCTGTAGGTAGCAAATTGCTTAGTAATATGATACTTTTTAGACTGACAGATGCCGTAGACAAAGTTTTAAGAGAAGAGCAGTGCGGTTTTAGAAAAGGTAGAGGATGTGTTGACCAAATTTTCACTCTTAGGCTAATAATTGAGAAGTGCCTAAGTTTTCAAACACCTTTGTTCCTAAGTTTTATAGATTATGTGCAAGCGTTCGATTCTGTTTATAGAGGAGCTTTAGTAAAGGTTTTATCCTTGTTTGGTATACCAAACAAATATATTAAAGTGATTAGTGCTATGTACAAAAATAACACTGCTGCGGTTCGGGTAGGAAATGAGGTTAGCAGCTGGTTTTGTATTAAATCAGGAGTTAAGCAGGGTTGTGTTCTATCCCCCTATATAGGGATTATTTTGATGGACATTGTTTTAAGGAGCACAAGAAAGGCAATGGAAGACCACGGAATCAAATGGGGAGGAAAAAGTCTCCTGGACTTGGATTATGCTGATGATTTAAGTATCCTAGATGAAAGTGTTAGCAAAATGAATGAAGTTTTAGAGGTTTTGCGAGTTCAGGGTGCTAGTATTGGTTTGAAAATTAATGTTAGGAAGACTAAGTCACTAAGGCTATGAATAAGTGAAGATGAAAAGGTGAAGTTGGGTAATGAAAAGATTGATCAGGTGGGGAGTTTCACTTACCTTGGTAGTATTATTTGTAAAGATGGTGGGAGCAGTGAAGATGTTAAAAATAGAATAGCCAAGGCTCAGGGTGTTTTTTCACAGTTAAAAAAAGTCTGGAAGAATAGGAAAATAAGTCTGCAAACCAAGATTAGAATATTAGAAGCTACAGTGATGACAGTGGTCAAATATGGCTCTGAAGCATGGACGCTCCGAAAAGCGGATGAAGATTTGCTAGATGTTTTCCAGAGAAATTGCTTAAGGATTGTTCTGGGTACCCGGCTGACTGACCGTATTTCAAACAATAGGCTATACGAAAAATTCCGTTCAATACCGCTCTCTAGGTCTATAATGAAAAAAAGGTTGAGGTGGTTAGGGCATGTTGTGCGGATGAAGGATGACAGTTTGCCGAATATTGTTCTTTTCGGCCAACCATCTAGGGCTAAACGGAAAGCAGGTCGTCCGCGTCTGGGATGGGAGGACTCCATAAAGAAAGATTTAAAGGACATGGGAACGTCCTGGGCAGGTGTAAAAAGGGAGGCGTTGAATCGATTGGGGTGGACGAGGAGCATGCGTAGCTGTGTTGGCCTCAGGCGGCTTGGTGCTGCGATGAGTTGTTAGTAGTAGTAGTAGTTTTCCAATAACAACTACTATATGTAAACAATGGGCAAACTGCAAAACTTAAACTATTTCCCCAGGGACTGTTGTGAGTCATGTCATACCTAAAGGCATAACTATTGGACCTTTCAGCTATGCTGATTCAAATAGTCATCTCAAAATTTTAATCGGAGATCTTTGGGGGGAAAGGGGGTGGAAGGGGGGGCTAGTTTCCCTCTTATCTTTTTGGTCACTCAAGAAGGACACTATAACTTCTTATTTCCGTTTGAATGAGCCCACTCCCGATCTTCTCAGACCATTGGTTTGTTATAATTATTCGTGGGATTAAAGAAAAAAAAATAACAACAACAAAAAAATAAATAAACTCTTATCGAAGATCTTCTAGCAAAAAAAACATAAAATTCCACATTTTGTAGGGTTTACTCTGAGAGGGTTTCTCTGATACGTTGAATCTGCAGGCGTGACTCTCATTAAGATCGCTTGACTTTTTGGGGTTGTTTTTCTCCTTTTCCGAAAATCAGGCTTTTTGATGAGTAGCAATAAACTTAATAAAATTTTATATATTTGGGAACAGCGTAAAAAGAAAATTCTTATGATGTATCAATTGTTATCAATACTCCGTTTTTAGGGGTTTGGTTACTACTGGGCCAACTCGCTCTTTTTAGTTACAGTTCGTCAACACGAACAGTTTGACTTTACAACTACTAAGGTTTAGCTAGCTCTAATTTGGGCCAATCATATTTTTCACGTCATTTTCTGATTGGCTGAAAAACTCTGACAAAAATTCGGATTGGCTCAAATTTGCTAATTTGACTACTAAGTCTCGGTATTGGTGATCATTGTCAATGGGCCTTAATGTAAAACTTCAGTAGTCTTTTTTTATTTCTTCTGTAATCCATAAAGACTCTAAATCTACAGTCAAAAATATAGAAGTTGAAACACTGACTCTAAATCCCCACAGAAAAACTTCTTTGGGCACTTCTCTTAACAAGAAAAAAAATAGAAACACCTCCTAGTACTTAATCCGAAAATAAATGCATTAAGGACACGACAATACGTAAAAGTAAACTAATCTGAATAAACCAAACATATTCTAGTATCAGAAGTTTCTTATCTCGTTGAAGTTTTAGAAGATAAACCCCCGCAGGACTTTTGTTCCCAATAGCAATTATCTTGATACGACAACTGGTGATTCATTAACGTTTTCTGATAAAAGATAAAGGCTTTAAGAGAAAATTAACATGAGGTAGGTAAAACGAGCCAAATTCATAGAAGCCTCAAACCCAGACGCCCTGGACTTACTATTGCTTTTTCGCCGTAGATCATCTAATATAATAACACGATAAGGATAAACCAATTACTTTAAAAATAATATAGACTTGAAACAACTCAAAGAACTGAACAGAATTCGCAAAGGTTTCCTTTTTATTTGAACCAAAAAATAAAACCTTCAGAAAGTAAGGTTTGATGTTTCCGAGAGCTTGAGTTCGCAAAAAAAAGCTAATTATTGGATAAACATTGGGAAACTAGTTAAAGAAATTCGAACCAACATTTTTTCTTCTAAATGCGTTTGTCACAAAATTCTTAGTAGGAGTCGGCTTCAGCAGGCCTAGCCTTGAAGCAAGGTAATCAAAGCCTAACTGGAGTAGAATAAAACATTTCTTATTTAGAGACCCGCCAGGGCCTTGGTTTCGTCGACGTTTTCGTCTGCTTCTAGTTAAGAAGGTCTCAGAACGTAATATCAGATCTTAAGTGACAACACCGCGTATCCTAAGAGCACCCCCGAAACGAATTGGATTTTCCTACGGGAAAAATCGGTATCCTTTCATGCTCATGGATTCCTTTTGATATGAGAATAATTGTGTTTACATCAACGGTCAAAATGCCATATTTGGGGCATTCCGTGTATACTGCCTGGAAATGAGCAACATAACACAAACATACATTTTGAGACAAAATTTATTTCCAATACATACGCGCCCACAGGTGGATGGGGGATAAGAATTGCTTTTCGGGAAGATTGAAATATCTTTAACCTAAAAATTTGTTTTTTAGTGCTAGAACTCCCTTCCCCGACCTCTGTTTTTTTTTTTTTTTTTTTTTTTGCAGTATCTTTCATAAGCTCCTTCAGCCGTCTCTATCCTCGAAAGGCAAAATCCTGCATGTATGGTCTCATAGTGGCGTTAGGGTAGACCTTCGCGAGTGTGCCTAACCAAAACCATGGCGGTAAACGGCACTGCAGGATAACCTAGAAGAGTGGTGTCCCTCGAGAAAATTCTAGCATAGTAAACAACACAGCATTATACTCGATTGAAATTAGTGTATAATTCTTCTGGCTTCTTTTTTTTTTATGTTTTTTTTTTTTTTTTTTTTTTTAATTTTTCTTTTTATTTTTTTTTTGGGCTATTTTGTGGCTTTTTTAGCCTGAAAACCTCTTCCTAGCAAAGTTATCTCTTGTGGGTTGCATCTCCATTGTAGTGTAACAGTTGAGGCATGCATATATAATGAATCGGAGGGGTAAGAATGAAATTGCTTGGGCCCGACGTCGACTCTCATTGATAGAAGAGCATCTCCAAGTGTCGAAAATCATGTAGTAACCGAGGCTGGCCCATAATGCACAAAGCCTCCACTGAACTGGAGTTCCACGAGACTAGCTCAAATAGACTGCCTCGTGATAATTATCTATATCTGTGGAATCCTAAAAAGTAACGTTTTAGCGAAAACTGAGCTTGCTTGAGTTTCTTTAGAAAATTATAATTGCATACAAAAATTACCCATATCATGGTCGGTGAAAGACTATCCAGAGCATTATAAATGAGTCTTTTACTTTCCGTAGGATACTTGTGGAATTTTCAGCTCCTAAGAGAACATCCTGATGTTTCGGGATAATCTTTGTGTTTTCAGTAAAGCACTAGTGTAATCCTGATCAAGTGAAGCCATCCACTTGATAAAAACTTTAATTGCGCACCATCAAATCTTCGCCCTCACTTATTCCTAGTATAAGTCTTATTAACACTAATTTCATAGCACACTGAAGTCTTAAAACTTCAAAAAAGTTCATTTAATTTGGTATAATTTTCATCGACATTTTTATCGGTATCATTTTTATAATTTGCATGATCTAAGTCACGGAGAATTTTACCCTCCCATTAGATTCCATGTTCTTCCCCGGCCTTTGCCACATTCCTTACAACAAAATCCTTTAAAATAACCCATAGAAAAAGAGTTAGGAGGCCTGATTCCACACCAAACCAACTGCTAACCTCACTTCCTACCTTAATCGCAATAATGTCATTTGTCGTACATACCACTTACATGTCTTTGTTCAGGCTAACTATGGTAATTCTTAACCAATACTATTTTGTCTACGACACCAACAAATCAAGATTAACCGGCAAAATTTGAGCGATTTTGAGCTTGTTTTTTTTCTGATGATTTCAGGATAAAAAAAAAATTAGCTTTACTTTTTTTACATTTTCTTTTAGTATTTCAGACAAAAAAAAATCAAATCAATTTATTCGAGTTCTTCAATTCATTGTTTCTTTTGGTTCTTACAGTCTGATGCAAGGGATGCGATTTACACAATTTGCTCATTGTTGACATATAGCCTAGTATTTGTCATTATACGGAAAAATATAGGCTATTTTGTATTAGTAATTTAGAAAACTTTTTCAACAAAACAAGTTTTTCGAAGAAAAGTATAGAGCTCCATTAAACGAAAAATGAGCAGAAATGCAGTAAAATAATCTTCCAAGCGTAAAACTACCATAAATCATCCTCAATAAATAAATGAAACTCAAAACGAACAGAAATTACAATAAATAACCGAGCTCAAAACGAGCCAAATTAACATGAGAAGGGTTGACAACCCCCATGTCAAAATTGTTCTGTGATCTTTGTTCTGATACACTGAATCTGATGGTCTGATTTTCATTGAGGTTCTATGACTTTTAGGGGGTGTTTCCCCCTTTTTTCGAAAATAAGACAAATTTTCTCAGGCGCGTAACTTCGATGGATAAGACTAAACTTTATGAAACTTATATATTTGAAATCAGCATAAAAATCTGATTCTTTTGATGTATCTATTGCTATCAGAATTCTTTTTTTAGAGTTCGGTTACTATTGAGCCGGGTCGCTCCTTACTTACAGTTCGTTACCACGAACTGTTTGATAAAGTTCAAACATGCTCGTATAGCATACGAGCAAACAAGCTCGTAAACAATGAACGAATTGCCTAACTTACAGCCCTTGCCCTGGAGACAGTGGTGAGTTTGACATTCCCAAAATCATAATTACTGGACCTTTCAACAATACTGAACAAAATACATCTCTTAAAATTTTGATTGGATTTATTTTGGGGAGTGATAGGCTTGGGGAGGGGAGCTGGTTGCCCTCCATTCACTTTTGACTCTTAAAAAGGGCACAAGAACTTCTGACTTATACGCTTCGAAGATAAGCGGCGAAAATTAAACCTAACTCAAAAACAAAAGTGAAGAACAAAGAAATATGCGGCTAGAAGATATGCCACAGCGAGAACAAGGAAATATGCGGTTAAAAGATAAGCGGCAGTGAGAATTACAAGCAATCGCGAATAAGCAAGCATCCTAACGTTTAAAAAATGGAGTGAAAACAAAGAATTTTGCTGTAATAAGACAAGCGAAAGCGAGAATAAAAATGGGTCAAAAACAAGAGTGAAGAAGAAATACAAATTACGTTACAAAAACAACGTCGTCTCAATCTTTGACGCTAACAAAATGTGGCGCAAAACGCAGTGCAAATCTAAAAAGATGGCATGAACTACGGAACTGTTGATTACAAGTCATTGAGACCCTTCGACGTTCTATGTGTTCCCTGGGGAGCCCTCTATTTTCCCAAGGAAACAGTAGCAAGCAAAGCTGACTCATTTGGAGGTTGCTACTTATAAAGAAAACCAATATATACAAGCCTACCACATGCTGAGTCCCGGGGTCCGGGTTCGAAATCGGCTATATAGTTTTTCTTTCTTAACTGGCACATTGACATTTCTGACTACTAAAACGATCTAGAAAGGTCACAAGACTTTGTATTTTTTCCACGGGTGTTGTATCGAACCTATGATGACGTCATGACATCAAAAAGAGGCTCACATTGTCAGCGGTTACAAGATTAAGTGACGATGAGAATCAATATATACAAGTCTGTCGCGTAGCCATACCGGGGCCCGGCCTCAAAATCGGCTACATAATTGTTGTTTTTCTTCTTAAAACTGGGAAATTGAAATTTGTTGCCACAAGAACGATCTAAATAGGCCACAACTTTAACAAAGAATTCGTATTTTTCCCTGGGTGACTGTATCGAAACTGTGACGACGACAAGACATCAAGAAAAGGCTCAAATTGTCTGCAGTTAGAAGACAAGCGACAATGAGAATCAATATGTAGAAGCCTGCCGCGTGCTGGTATATACATACATATATATATATATATATATATATATATATATATATATATATATATATATATATATATATATATATATATATATATATATATATATATATATATATATATATATATATATATATATATATATATATATATATATATATATATATTATATATATATATATATATATATATATTCATATATATATATATATATATATATATTCATATATATATATATATATATATATATATATATATATATATATATATATATATATATATATATATATATATATATATATATATATATATATATATATATATATATATATATATATATATATATATATATATATATATATATATATATATATATATATATATATATATGGTCGTATATACATTATACGTATATGTGATATATATGTAAGCAATAATTGTATATGTATGTATGTATGTTCTCGAAAACGGCTCCATATTTTTCGGGGAAATTTGTATCTTGGGATATTGTCGCATGAAAAAAAGGATCTAGATAGGTCAGAAGTCTGAGAAAATTTGTTAAGAGCCTTAATTTTGGTTTTGCAATTGACGTCATGTACTATGTTAGTAAACCATATAAGCATTTCTAATGACATCATATATGGCATTATATAAGTATTTTCTTATCTGATGTAATGCATAGCATCAATAAGATTGTTGAGTATTCAACGCAACAGTTATTTATATAATAGTGTCTTTTGGAAGGCCCAAAAAACGAAAATTTGCAGTTGCAGTTACTATTAAATGATGATTCTTTGGAACCAACACCTGAACTATCAAACATGATAAGATGTGAAAATCGACAACCTGGACTATCAATTGTGACATCCCCAATACGAGCAGCTAAAGCAAAGGCCATTTATATATTGTCTGAAGTAAATCAAAATCCAAAAAATTGTTAGAAGTGAAATTGAAGAGCAAAGCCACTGATGGTTAGAAGATATCTAAAAGTGATAAATAATGTGTGTTAAAAATAAAAATAAACAGCAAAGACACATACGGTTAGAAGACATGTGACACTGAGCATCTAAGCGTGTCAAAAATGAAAATAAAGAGCAACGAGTCAATGAAGATCAACCTGGATAGCAAGAAGCAAAATGTGTCAAAATTATCCGGCGATATGTCTTTCATAATGACAAAAGACAAGCCAAGGCAAAAGAAGAAATTTTTGGTATCACCACCTGAACAATTCAAAGAAAACAAAGGTGGTCGTCAATGCCTTCCATGCCTTGTAAAATCTAAAACCTGGACTAGATAAATTCTTGGAAAAAAAAGAATTTTTTGTCCCACCACATGAACAATAACAATTAAAAGAAACAAAGGTTCGGCGATATGTCTCTCATATCTCATATCACAAAAGTACGAGCAACGTAATTTTACAAAGACACCACTTCTAATTTAAGGTCCATTTGGACGTCATGACATCAATAAAAGGCTGAAATTGCCTGCGTTTAGAAGACAAGCTACAGTGAGAATCTATACACAGAAGTCTGCCGCGTGCCCCATACCTTTGTTAAAAAAACAAAGGTTCGGCGATATGTATTTCATAATGACGAAAGATAAGCCGAGGTGTAACAAGCCAAAAAAATTGAAAATGATATGGGTGATGATTAGGTTTTGGATTTTGACATGGATAAGGTCATCAATACCTACCATACTTTTGAAAATCAAAAATATGGACTAGATAAATCGTTGGAAGAAAACGAAAAATTTGTCACACAACCTGAATAAATAAAAGAAACGAAGGTTCGGCGACATGTCTTTCATAATGACAAAAGACAAGCCAATGCAAAAGAAGAAGTTTTTGCCCCACCACCTGAACAATTAAAAGAAACAAAGCTGGTCGTCAATGCCTTCCATACCTTGTAAATCCAAAAACCTGGACTAGATAAATCGTTGGAAGAAAAAGAAGTTTTTGTAATACCCTTTGTACTAAAAAGAAGTTTCGAACAATTGAAAGAAACAAAGGTTCGGCGATATGTCTTTCATAATGACAAAAAACAAGCCGAGGCAAAAGTTAAAGATCCAACTGAAAAAAAAAAAAATTTATAAAGGCACCACTTCTAATTTAAGGTTCATTTGGACGTCATGACATCAAGAAAAGGCTCGAATTGTCTTCGTTTAAAAGGCAAGGGATTTAGAAGACTGCCGCATGCCGGGGCCCGGTAATAAATATAGGCAGGCTTCTTATATAGATTCTCACTGTTGCTTGTTTTCTAAACGCAGACAATTTGAGCCTTTTCTTGATATCATGACGTCCAAATGGACCTTAAATTAGAAGTGTTGCCTTTGTAAAATTAATTTTTTTTATTGGACTTTTAAATTTTGCCTCGGCTTGTCTTTTGTCATTATGAAAAAAATGTCGCCGAACCTTTGTTTCTTTCAATATTTGAGGTGGTGGGATAAAAACTTCTTTTTCATCAACGGTTTATCTAGTCCAGCTTTTTGATTTTCAAAGGTATGGAAGGCATTGGCGACCATCTTTGTTTCTTTTAATTGTTCTGGTGGTGGGACAAAAACCGATTTTCAAAAGTATGGTAGGTATTGATGACCTTATTCATGTCAAAATCAAAAACCCAATCATCATCGCTATCATTTTCAATTTTTTTGGTTCATTACACCTCGACTTATCTTTCGTCATAATGAAATACGTTTCGCCGAACCTTTGTTTTTCGTCATTATGAAATACATATCGCCGAACCTTTGTTATTTTAAGAAAGGTATGGTAGGTATTGATTACCTTATCCATGTCAAAACCCAATCCCAATAATCATCGCTATCATTTTTAATTTTGACACGTTTTGATTCTCGCTGTCCTGGTTGATTTTCATTGACTCGCAGCTCTTCATTTTCATTTTGGACTTTCTCACTTGTTCATTGTCGTATGTTTTCTAACTACGCGTGTCTTTGCTCTTCATTTTCATTTTTAACACGCTCTAATTGTCGTTTTCACATGTATTCTAACCGCCTGTGTCTTTGCTCTTCATTTTCATTTTTGACACGTTAGTTCAGGTGTTGGTTCCAAAGAATCATCATTTATTACTAGAAAATACCTATATAATGGAACATATGGTTTCAAAAGAAGTGCTTATATGATGTACTAACATAGTACATGACGCCATTTGCAAAAGCCAAACTTCAGGTTCTTAACGATTTTTCTGAGTTTTCTGACCTATCTAGATAGTTTTTTATGCGAAAATATCCCTAAATACCAATTTTCCCGAAAAAATATGGAGCCATTGTAGAAATAGAATACATATATACATACGCAATTATTACTCACATTTAAAGATAGTATATACATATATATATATATATATATATATATATATATATATATATATATATATATATATATATATATATATATAGTATTATTATTATTATTTCGACGCTGTTTTTCCCATTCCTCTAATGAAAAAAATCTGCCTCGTATGTAGACTCCGTTTCGTGCATAATGAGACAAATTACAAATTACTTCCGCTCCATGGAATTAGCCATTGACTTTAAGGAACAAAGGGGGAAAAACACGGTTTCAAAATTCTTCCTATTTCTAAACAACAAAACCGTAATGATAGCCACGGTAGTTCATAGTGCATTTAAAAAAAAAATTAAAATCTAATGCAACACTCTAAACTGAGCAACTAGCACCTTTTATTTATGGCTTATAACCTTCAGAAGAAACACACGATTAGATAACAACAAGAAGTTTCATTTTTTCCTGGATACAAAAATTCATCGAAGTTTATATAAAACTCAGTTTACTAGTTTGAGGAGATCTACGCTAATTCTCCGTTGCATAGAAAAAAAACACAGCAACTAAAACATAATAGCGATATGCTATATATATTCTCCTATTATGGTTGCAGCGATAGCCGCAACCTAGTAAAGAGCGAACCCCGGCCAGGAGCAACCGGAAGGTTAAAACACGTTTAAAAGACTGTCTAGTGACAAAGAATCGCTATGTAAAGTTGATTAAGATATGGCAAATTTCGATTAATCTTCATAGTTAAATGTTATTTTGAAAACAAATTTAAAAGGAATTTCCGAAAAGAGCCAAAAACCCAAGGCTGTATACAGGGGGGGGGGGGTGCGAGTGGTTACGGGGTTTGCTCCCACAAAAAGACTTTTGTGTGACTCGTAAAATTATAACAACATTTTATATAAACTAACTTTTGATCCATTTTTAAAAGTTCATTTTATAGACCCCCCCCCCTGAAAAAAAAACTAGGGAATGTCTTTGTGGAAACACCTCGACAATGGCACTGGATTAAAAAGAAAGGTAGCTCCGCCATTTGAATCACCGTTGTCTAAAGCCCTATACAGGAAATTTACAGCCCCCCACCTTCAACCACAAGGAAAACACCTTCAACAACTTTGCGTGGGTAGCACTTTTTTTCTGATTCCTTTTTTTTTCGTCGCTAGCACGGCACTGGAAAACAGATAATTATTTAAGGGGTCATTTAAGAGTTAGTTTTTATACCTACTCACTTTTTATAAATTCAACTTGATAAAGTCATCACAAAGTGCCACATTGCACTCTAAAAGTGCGATATGGATCTCATTTCTAAAATGGAAAGGCTGGGTGGGGCACTGGAACACGAAAGAGAGCTTTTTAAGGACTCGTTCAAAAGCTAATTTTTATTATCTAATCGCCTTTTATAAATATACCTTTATAAAGTCACCCAAAAAAGTGAACTCTGGGTGCCATTTCCGGAACGGAAAAGCTGAAAAGAATGAAAAGGGTATTATTATAATCGCCATGACTGAAAACCCAGAAACTGGGTTTAAATCCTCCTCTTCTATATTTGTCTATAGTACAATTATCATCAAAATTTATTCAAATTTTGTCTAATAAATATTAATATCAAGCCAAAATCATGATTCTGAAGGAGAAAATCGAAAAAAGATTTGCAAATATTCCTTTTAATAATCAATAAAAAAGATATTTATCAATTAAAACAAACAGGAAATTAATTTAAAAAACTTTTTTCACACAGGAAGTTTTTCAAAGAAAAGTAAACAGTTATATTAAGCCTAAAACAAGTGAAAATAAAGTTGAATAGTAATTCAAGTGACATAGGGGGCGTTAGTAATAGGTGTATTCCTATTTTCTGTAGTTTCTGTTCATTTAAAGTTTAACTTAATTATTAATTGTATTTTTCTTTTGCTTTAAGTTTCACTTATTATTGATAATGATTCATTTTCATTTATACTTGAATTATTTATTTTAGCCCGTCTTAGGTTTAATGTAGCTCCTAATTTTTCTTCGAAAAACATTTTTGGAAAAGGTTCTTTTTAATTAATCAAACATATTGTGGTAACAAACTGTAAGTAAGAAGCGATTCGGCCCAATTGTAGCCAAAACTCTAAAAAAATAAATTTTGATAACAATTAGTGCATACAAAGAATTGGCTTTTTATGCTAATTCCAAATATATAAAATTAATTATGCTTAATACTATCAATCAGAAACTACGAGACTGAGAATATTTGCCTGATTTTCAAAGGGGGCGGGGGGGGACGTTAAGTGATCTCAACGAGATTCAGCATTTCAGAGACTATCAACAAAGATGAGGATTTTTTTTGCTAGAAGATGCGTGTTTATTTGTTGTTTTTTTTTTACCGGGGTGATAGTATAGAAACAATTGTCCTCGAAGATAAGAGATGGCTCATTTGAATGGAAATCCGAAGTTCTAGTGCCCTTTTAAGTGACCAAAAAGATTGGGGAGCAGCTAATTCCTCTCCAACCCCCCTTTTTTCTCATAAGACATTCAATCAAAAGTTTAAGTAGCCATTTGGTTCAGCATAGTTGAAAGGTCCGATAACTAGGCCTCTGGGGATGACATAACCCCCGTAACCCCTAAGGAAAGGGCTGAAAGTTATGATAATGGCCCATTGTTTACATATAGTATTTGTAATTGGAAATCGGAGCAATTTTTTTGTGAGTGGTGGGGAAGGGATTCTCCACGAGAGAACTTTTCGTGAGGAGGAAAATTAAGATATATGGCGTCCGCAATCACGATGAAGGAAATGACGTAGGAAAAGACAAGAAAGCCCTTGCTCTTAAGATAGCCAGGTTGTGTTCAACCTTCTCACTCTTCGTTACCACAGTCAGCTTAGAACACTGTAGGCCTACCTTTGGATTAAAAGACAATATCTCACCCACTCAGTTAATTAAGCAGCTTTATTACATTTATCATTATATTGATACTTTATATTTTACTTTTTTTAGGTTTTTGTACTTAGGGTTAGTGAAACTTAGCAGACTGCAACTTCCCGGTTCTTCATCGTCCTTTGCTCCCCTTCATCCCCAAATCGTATCTTATATATATCTCAAGTTGGGCATTTTGACCAAATGCGGAAAAGGTTCAAAAAATGTGCCTCCGACGGTCACGTCATACGTGAAAGACAAGGAGTAATGAGCAATAAAATATGAAAATAGCCCATTTAAAACAATGGCCTGAAAAACAAAGATAGATTTTTAAAAAAACATGTCCGTGAAAAGCAAAGAGCGAATTTATACGTTACATTAGAAAAAAAGCTTGTACAGAATTTCAAACCTAAAAAGAGCAGAAAATAAAACCTAATAATTAATAGTTATGAGTGAAAGAAACTTCAAAAACAGAAATTATACTGAACAATGCAAACACACTTAAAACAAACAGAATTTACCACAAGTTCTATAGTCATATTATCCCCTCGAACACCCCAAAGGCCTAAACCACCATTTACACTTTACTCGGAATAAAATAAAACGTTTGTGATAATTAATTTCGCTTAGCTTCTTTAAAAATACCCTTATTTTTGTCATATTTTCCTTCCTTTCAAATATACACTATAGAAAAAAATAAATTGGCTAAACAAAACTTTCCAAGCAACCTCCTCTTATTTGATAAAGTACAATTGACTATCTAGCCTTCTGAAGAGTCTCGGGATAGAATAGCATACCTACCTGTTTGTTGTAATTTCAGTTTGTTTTGAAGTTGGTTTCTTCGTTAGTTGTACTTTCTGTTGGTTTTAGGTTAAGTTTTTTATCAGCCAAGTTCTACTTACTTTAAGTTTGAATTTTCTTTATTTTGTGTAGAAGAACTTTTTTTATTCCAAGAAAACATAGACACGTACACCTAAATTGTTCCTTCTTTTCTATGGGATTTTTTTACTAACCCTATGGAAATCCTACTCTCTCCTTGTGTATATTAAATAAAAAAAAACAAGGTTTTTTTAACTGAAAGTAAGAGCGACGTTAAAACTTAAAACGAACAGAAATTATTCCGTATATAAAACGGGCTGTGTCCTCCTCAACGCCTCGCTCTTTACGCTAAAGTTTTTTATCGTTTTAAAAAATAGAGTTGTGAGTAAGTCAAACTCTAGCGTAAAGAGCGAGGCGTTGAGGAGGGAACAGCCCCTTTCATATACGGAACAATTTCTGTTCGTTTTAAGTTTTAACGTCGCTCCTTACTTTCAGTAAAAAAAAACTTGTTTTTTTAATTTAATTTTTGAACCTTTTTGAATTAATGCAAGTTTTGATTCTGGCTCACCATACATGAATAATTAAAACAAAATTTGCACATTAATTTTACTTTTATTTGGTTAAATGGCTTTCTCGAAAGTTGCTTAATTTTATTTACGAACGTTTTTATTAGTAATAAATATATGTAACTTACGAGTTAACATACGTAACGAACTTCTATGTTCGTAGATTTTCAATACGTAGGCCTATATTAGGGGGTTCGCCTCCTAGCCAATACCTCGCTCTTTACGCGAAAATTCGAATTTTGTTCAAATTCTTTTAATATGACCTCTTAAACACAATGGCCGTTAATTAGAACAAACAGCTCTTATGAAAGTACTAAAAAATCTTTGGCTTAAAGAGCGAGGTCTTGACTAGGGGGCGAACCCAATCATACACGTAATATTTTCTGTTCGTTTTAAGTTTTGATGTCGCTCCTTACTTTCAGTTGAATAACTTGTTGTTTTTTTTATTTATTTTCTGATCTTTTTTTAAATAATGCTAGGAATTCCGGCGCCCCCTTCATAGCAATGTCCCTTACCCCATGAAAACTTCCTCCATGGAAAGATCCTCCCATATAACCCCCGACCCCCCCGACCCGAAAAATTATCCCTGAAAACGTCTGTATACTTCCCAATAACTAACACTATATGTTAACATTGGGTGAAGTTCATAACTTTCAGCCCTCCCCCCGGGGACTTTGGGGAATTAAGTCATCCTAAAAGACATAGTTGTCATATTTCCGACCATGCTGAACAAAATGGCTATCTCAAAATTTTGATCGGGTGACGCTGGGAAAAAATGAGCGTGGGAGGGGGCCTAATTACCCTCCATTTTTTTGTCACTTAAAAAGGGCACTAGAACTTTCAATTTCCCTTCCAATAAGCCTTCCTACGATATACTAGGACCACTGAGTCGATACGATTACCCCTGGGAAAAAAAAAAAAACAAATAAACACGCATCCGTGATCTTTCTTCTGGCAAAAAATGCAAAATTCCACATTTTTGCAGATAGGAGCTTGAAACCTCTAAAGTAGGGTTCTCTGATACGCTGAATCTGTTGGTGTGATTTTCATTAAGGTTCTATAAGTTTTAGGGGTCTTTCCCCTTTTTTCGAAAATCAGCCAAGTTTTCTCAGGCGCGAAACTTTTGATGGGTATGACAGTTCGTTACCACATTAGGGGGCTTATTTTCAAAACGAAATAGCAAGAAAATGTTGGAGTGAGATTAAAATTTCCTTGTAAGAGTGGCATGTCACGCTTATTTAGGATTTAGCTTACGATGTGTATCCTTTCCCACAGCCCTCCAAGCGCTAGATACAGACACGGATTAAAATTGTGTCCATCGTCATGATGTGTAACTACTATATTTTACTATCAGAAGTTTTTGTCCGATTTATAGAAAGTTGTTGTGACCATTGAATTTTTTAAACTCCTGGATATAATAGAATTATAATACTGACTACTACTCTGCATATCCTCCCTCCTCCTATGTACGGGTACCATATCTTTTAAAGCTTTTTTTTAACTAGAAACTTATGTCGGAAAGGCATGAACAATTTAGGATTCAGCCTACAAAATACATTTTTCGCATTATTATACAAGCACTGAATTCACAAACGGGTTGAACATAAATGGTATTAATCTATAATTACCACTGGTTACCACCCAATCTCTTCTCTCTTGCTCTAAATTAAAGAAAACTAACGTCTAGCGTAATCTTTAGATGTTCACATTCCTGGGTATGCATTCAGGATGACACTAACTTCTGTATCCTTCTTATTTATTCCAGACTTCATATTTTACACATATATCCTTTAACAACCAAATTCTCCCGCGAATACAGTCTGCGCCTTGCAAAATGCCGCAGAATATCCAAACCACTAAGGAAAAAGTATCTAATATATGACGTCAGTCCTCTACAATAACATCACGTCTAAAATGCTGATCAATGGGTTCCTTGAGCGAAGCAAAGTAACATTCTAACCTGGGACCATCTCAATTAGTTGGAAATTTGAAGAACTAAAAGGTAAGATGGAAATTAGAAGGTCAATCATTTTTAAAATTGCTTCTCATGCCAAAGAGAATGGGGAGGGGGAGATTAACACCCTCCATGATCTTATGAGGATCCTTCAGAAAAGTTAAAATTTTAAAAGCATTTCGAAAAAAAATAACGAACAATACTAAAACCTAAAACGATCAGAAGCAGAGTGTACGGCTATAGTTCAATACTTTAAGCAAACAGAAATTATTTTGAATGAAAATGTTAAACCTAAAACAAAAATTAAAATGAGCAATGAACTAAAACCTAAAACAATCAGAAATGAAGATAAATATGAGCTTGGCTAAAGACTCCACAAATCCAATAGAGACTAGAGTGCCATTTGCGCTTTGCTGAAAAGGATAGGCTATATATTTCAGAAAGCTGAAACCATTTGTCATAACATCAACTAAATCAAACAGTTCGTGGTAACGAACTGTGGCTCAATAGTAACCGAAACTCTAAAAAACAGAATTTTGATACCAATACATCAAAAGAATCAGAATTTTTATGCTGATTTCAAATATATAAGTTTCATTAAGTTTAGTCTTACCCATCAAAAGCTAAGCGCCTGAGAAAATTTGCCTTATTTTCGAAAAAAGGGAGAAACAACCTGTAAAAGTCATAGAACTTCAATGAAAATCAAACCATCAGATTCAGCGTACCAGAGAACCCTACTATAGAAGTATCAAGCTCCTATCTTAAAAAATGTGGAATTATGTATTTTTTGCCATAAGAAAGATCACGGATGCGTTTTTGTTTTTTTTTTTTTTTTTTTTTTTGCTTTTTTATTTCCCCGGGGGTGATTGTATTGATCCAGTAGTCCTAGAATATCGTGAAAGGGTTCATTCAAACGGAAATTAAAAGTCCTAGTGCTCTTTTTAAGTGACCAAAAAAATTGGAGGGCAACTTGGCCCCCTCCCACGCTCATTTTTCCCCGAAGTCACCCAATCAAAATTTTGAGATAACCATTTCGTTCAGCATAGTCAAAAATCTAATTAATATGTCTTTGAGGATGACTTAATCCCCCACAGTTCCCAGCTGCAAGTTATAAACTTTGTCCATTGTTTACATATAGTATTGGTAATTGGGAAGTGTACAGGCGTATTCAGGAGGAATTCTTTCTGGTGGAGGGGGGGGGGGGTCGGAGTAGGGTTTAGGGGAGAATCTTTCCATGGAGGACGTTTCTTTGGGGGAAGGGACATTTCTATGAAGGAGGCGACAGATTTCCCGGCACTATTTAAAAAACGCTCAGAAATTAAATAAAAAAACAAGTTTTTTTCAACTGAAAGTAAGGAGCAACATTAAAACTTAAAACGAACAGAAATGATTACGTATATGAGGGGGTTCGTCCCCTTGTCAATACCTCGCTCTTTACGCTAAAGTTTTTTAGTACTTTCAAAAGAGCTATCTATTCTAATTAACCGACCTTTGTGATTCAGGGTTTCGTGATTCGAACAACATTCGAAATTTAGCGTAAAGAGCGGGGCATTGAGGAGGGGACAGTCTCTTTCATATACCGAATAATATCTGTTCGTTTTAAGTTTCAATGTCGTTCCTTACTTTCAGTTAAAAAAAAAAACTTGTTTTTTTTATTTAATCAACAACAAAACGCCACAATGCTGAACTTTAATGCTGAACTTTTCTTATACTAAATACATTTGTGACTTTCAATTTAATTTTAATATTTAAAAAGGAAATTTTTCGTTATTTTTATTATTTAAAACGGACACTTTTTGTGAACGCTTTAGCTTTACAATAAACTTAGTTCGAAGTATGGAAAATTAAAACCTAAATACAAAATTTTAAACTGCAATAGGTAATTTTGAAGCAATTTGTTTAGTTTGCCCAAAAAAAAAATTTTGAATTGCCGAACCAATAAGTGATTCGTTAATTATTTTCCCATAGTTTTGAAAGAATCTGTTTAAAAGGAAGAAAACATCGATGACGATTTATTACAGGCTAGACAAATGAAAATAGATCCATTGTTCAAAAGACAATGAAATATAGCATAAAAAAGGATTCCTGTAAGTTTAAGCAACTGTTTTCCAACTCTATGATGAACAAATACGAACTGATTAGAATAGACTTCGTTCTCAGTAAAACATAACAGAAACTATTGTCTTTAGGGTGGTTTGTAGAGGGGGACTGCAATAACAGTATTATAATGCTGTTGTTTTCTTCTGTTCGTTTTAAGTTTACCTTGCTGTATGAATTTAGTTTTGCTCATTTTTGGTTTTGAGTTGCTCTCCTTTACTTTAAAAATCTTTTTTTGGGAAAAGTCCCCTGAAAGAGTGCGGTGACTCCTTTTGGTCTAAACTCATCAAAAATATTCCAAGTCTGGTAACTGTTTTTGGTATGAATTGTTATTTTTCTGCCTTACCAGTTTCAAGCCAATTGGACACCAGAATTTTTTTCGTGAATTTGCGTCGTTTTGTCTGAATTACGATCTCCAAGGCAAAATGTGACCGAATTAGGGTATATGGAGCAAATCAGGGTACATGGAACTCTAGGTGTTTAAAGGGTCGCGGCTCAAACTTATACCTTCAACCATACAGATTCGACTTCCTTAGAAGATTCTGGTGTTAACAAGGTGTGACATGTCTCTTTTTGTTGTAAAATGTATCTGTGAAAAACAGGTTTACTGCATGGTTTGGGGCCATTCCCCTCGGGGCTTCGTGGGCTGATCAAAAGAGGATACCCTATATCCCTTGCTTCATCTTTCTAAGCAAAGAAAACATAAGAATGTTTTTACAGTAGCGAGGCTAGTCTCCTGTACATCTCGGTGCAGCACGAGAATGAAAATGTTTCCAATGATATGAAACCTGAGTGCCAGTATACAAGCAGTCTGTGTGAGAACAAGTTGCAAACTATGTTACTGAAGAACAACTTTTAGGTTAGGTAGATTATCACTGTATATTTCTATTGTTAAAGCCCTGAAAGAAAAAACCGTCTTGTGTAGTCTTGAGTTGAAGATTGGACATCTATTCTAATATGACCACACGTTTAAAAGTTTTTTCAAGGTCTCACAGATTTAAAAAAAAAAAAACTCAAACCTTCTTGCAGTTCTTCAATAATCTTCATTCACTTCAACTGTATTTTGCTCCTCTATTTAATCTGCCCTACCCCAAAATGTATTCCTTAATATGAGTTTGAATGCGAGGCCAACCTAGAAATATTTTTCTACATAAACCCTATAGGTTTAGGTTTCATTATTCACAACCAATATATTTATTATTAGAACATTTCAAATTCACCCATATACAAACATTTCAAATTGCCTAGACAGTTTCTAATAACCTGGCAAGTTCTCGGTGAATCCCTAAAGCCCTAATATATATATATATATATATATATATATATATATATATATATATATATATATATATATATATATATATATATATATATATATATATATATATATATATATATATATATATATATATATATATATATATATATATATATATATAGGCCTATATATATATATATTTGGTTGTTCTGACCAAGGCCCACCACGACCATCATTTACCAGAACCCATAAAATCAAAATTTTAAGACAGCTATTTTATTCAGCATTGTTGAAAAGTCCAGTAATTATGCCTTTGCACGTGTAAACCACCACAGCCATCAGAGCAAGGGCAGTAAGATAGGCAATTCATTCATTGTTTACATATAGTATATGTTATTAAGAAAGGTGGGCATGTTCAACCTTTACTTTCCAAAAAGAAGAAAGGCATTTAGGTAAGCCTTCCAGAGAATATTAAGGTGAGTGATGAACTAAATCAAAACATGTTATGTGCATACGGGTTGTACGAAGAGCGTAACTCAAGAGTGACAAAGTATGTTAATTTGGAATTTTCAGGAAATGATAAGGGAGATAATCGGTTGACCAAAAAGGCAATATTTGCATGCTTCTACTACTACTACAACTACCACCACTACTACTACTACTACCACTAAAACTACTGATTCTGTAGCAAGTATTACCAAGGATGAGGATATTGCAATGAACATCTGAGGAAACGTTAAGGTGAAACTTCTGGAGTATCATGAGGGGGATGTTCAAATGACCAAAAGGCATCATGTACGTGCTACTACTGTTATTAATTACGGCTGGTACTACTGCTACTACTACTGCTAATACAAAACTATGACTGCTACTTGTTCTCTTACTACTACCACTACCACTATGATACTAGTAATATTAAGGCTAAGTCAATGAAGGTAAAAATTTGAGAGAATATTTAGGGGAAATTTGAACTAAAGATAGTATGTGCATGCAGATTGTCAAAAGGACGTGAATGCCATGGCAACAGCTAATTTTATCAGGTTGAAACTTCCAAGACTTGATGAGAGGGTTGTCCAACTGGCCAATAGGCAATATATGAATACTACTGCTGATACTAGTACTAGTACTATTAATACTACAACTAGTACTACTAATACTACTACTGTGACTACTATTACAACTATGCCTAAGGGTTGAAGGTGACGTTTTCAGTATAGAAGGTGAACTGAATCACAACACACCATCTGTGTGCATTTTGTCAAAAGGACATATCAGCAGCATCTTAGGAATACTTTGGTGTGTGAATTTGAAACTTACAGGACTTGTTGTTGTGGGGGATGCTGAACTAACCAAAACACAATATTTTCATCATAATGCTACTGCTTCTACTCATACTGTACTACAACTACTACTACTGCTACTAAAGTTAAGGGTATTAGTGCGAAAATTTTGGGGAATACTGAAACTGTTGAACTAAATCAAAACACATTATGCCTAAACAGGTTGTCAAGAGAACATATCAGCAATGCTTCAAGAACAGTTGATGGTATTAAGTTGAAACTTTCAGCATGTATTGAATAGGATGTTGAAGAAACCAAAAGCACAATACACATACTGCTACCAATGCTACTACTGTAATTACAACTATTGCTACTATGCAAGCTAAGGGTATTAAGGTGAAGCTTTCAAGGAACATTTAGGTGGTTGTTGAACTAAATCAAAAACAAGTATGAGCCTGTAGATTGCAAAAGGGTTAAAAAGCAATATCTTAAGAATGGCATACATCATTAAGTTAGACCTTTCAGGGTAAGTTGTGGCGGATTTTAAACTAGCCAGAAGGCACTATGTATATACTACTAATACTACTACTACAGTTACTGTAACTTATGATGCTAAGGGTAGTAAGGTGAAACTTTTAGGAAACATTTAAGGGAAATTGTAATGAAACAAAAAAACCATATGGATGCAGGTTTTCAAAAGGGCATATACGCAATATCATAGACAGTGTTGCCCTGTCATAGCTAGGACTATCATTCCAAACTTTTAAAGGAGCTAATTTGACTGGAAATCAAAAGTTCTATTGTCCTTTTTAAGAGTCAAAAGTGATTGGATGGCAAGAAGCCCTCCTCCCAAGCCCATTAATTTTCTAAACACATCCAATCAAAATTTTGAACCATCCATTTTGTTCAGCACAGTTGAATAGTCCAGTAAGTATGTCTCTGAGGATATTGGGTATGTCAACCCCTCATAGTTATGCAATTTGACCATTATGCTTTAAAACTAAATCAAAAGTCACTATGTGTATGCTGGTTGCCAATAAGACATTTCAGCAATAAACAACTGAGGGCATTTTGTTAAAACTTTCAGGGATACTAGTATTACTACTTCTGCTCTTACAATTTAACTACATCAAAAGAGTGTAAATGTACCCTGGTTTTCAAAAAGCATAGAAAGAATTTTTTTGGGAAAGGTATTAAGTTTTATTTTTCAGGTGAACTTGAGGAGGTACAAAACTAAACTAAACAATAGTATTTGTGTCAATATTTTCAAAAGGGTTATGTTGTTAAAGATTGTTGAAAAAGTTTCTCCACCATACAAATAGCAAACCTAACTATGGATTCTTATAGAAATTAAATAAAAAAAACAAGTTTTTTAAACTGAAAGTAAGGAGCGACATTAAAACTTAAAACGAACAGAATTTATTCTGTATCTGACAAGGGCTGGCCCCGCAACACCGCATCAAGATTAACGAATCAGTTTTTTATTTTTTAAAAAAACAGATTTGTGAGACAGAGTAAAACTTTAGCGAAAAGAGCGAGGCGGTGAGGAGGGGACAGCCCCTTTCATAATTGCATAAAAATTTAACTTTTCTTTTGCTAAATGGATGTCTCTAAATTTGGTTAGGACGTAATTTACAAATTAACTTACGTAACTAACTTCTATATTCGTATATTTTTCTTCTGGCAAACAATACAAAGTTGCAGATTTTTGCAGATATGAGCTTGAAACCTATGTGATAGGGTTTTCTGATACGCTGAATCTGACGGTGTGATTTTCATTAAAATTCTTTCACTTGTAGGGGATGTTTCCCCCCTCTTTAAAAAATCGGGTAAATTTTCTCAGGCTCGTAGCCTTTGATGAGTAATACTAAACTTAATAAAATTTATATATTTAGAATCAGCATTATAAACACATTCTTTTGATACTTTTATTGACATCAAAATTCCGTTTTTAAAAGTTTTGATTACTATTGAGCCGTATCGCTTGTTTTTTTTATTGTTTTTTTTTTATTACGTATATGGTATTACGTATATGAGGGGGTTCTCCCCTTAATCAATACCACACTCTTTACGTTAAAAGTTAAAAAAAATTTTGATTCACAAACCCCTGAATCACAAAGGCCGTTTAATTAGAATAGATAGCTCTTTTTAAAGCACTAAAAAAAACTGTAGCTTAAAGAGCGAGGTATTGACTTGGGGGAGAACCCCCTCAGATACGTTATAATTTCTGTTCGTTTTAAGTTCTAATGTTGCTTCTTACTTTCAGTTGAAAAAACTTTCTTTTTTTTATTTAATTTCTGATCATTTTTTAAATAATGCATGGAAATCCGGCGCCCCCTTCATAGAAATGTCCCTTACCCCAAAGAAACAACCTCCACGGAAAGATTCTCCAGAGTAACCCCCTCCTCTAGCCCCCCCTCCAGAAAAAAATCCTTCCTGAAAATGTCTGAATACTTCCCAATAACCAATAAATAATGCTGGCAAGTCCGGCGCCCCCTTCATGGCAATTTCCCTTCCCCCATGAAAACTTCCTTCATGGAAAGATCCTCCAACATAACCCCCAACCCCCCCCCCACTACCAGAAAAAAACCCTCCTGAAAACTTCCGTATACTTCCCAATAACCAATACTATATGTTAACATTGGGTAAAGTTCATAACTTTTGGCCCTCCCCCTGGGGACTTCGGGGGATTAAGTCATCCTAAAAGACATTTTTATCATATTTTCGACCATGCTGAACAAAATGGCTATCTCAAAATTTTGATCGGGGGACTTGGGAAAAAAATAAGCGTGGGAGGGGGCCTAGTTGCCCTCCATTTTTTTGGTCACTTAAAAAGGACACTAGAACTTTTAATTTCCGTTCCAATGAGCCCTCCCATGATATTGTAGGACCACTGGGTCGATACGATCACCCCTGAAAAAAAAACAAATAAACAGACATCCGTGATCTTTCTTGTGGCAAAAAATACAAAATTCCACATTTTTGCAGATTGGAGCTTGAAACATCTAAAGTAGGGATCTCTGATACGCTGAATATGATGGTGTGATTTTCATTAAGGTTCTATAACTTTTAGGGGGTCTTTCCCCCTTTTCTTGAAAATCAGCCAAATTTTCTCAGACGCGTAACTTTTGATGGGTAGCACTAAACTTGATGAGTTATATATTTGATATCAGCATTGAAATCTGATTCTTTTGATGTATCTATTGGTATCAAAAACCCGTTTTCTAGAGTTTCTGTTACCATTGAGCTGGGTCGCTCCTTACTTACAGTTTGTTACCACAAACTGTTTGAAAAAATATAAAATATTGTTTTCTTTTTCCATGAAAAAGAATATGTCAATAAAACACAAAAGAAATTAATTTAAAAAAAAATTACCACAAAAGTTTTTTAACGAAAAGTAAAGAGTTCCATTAAATCAAAAATGAGCAAAAATAAAGTCAAATAATCTTCCAATCATAAAACTACCATAAATAACCGCCATGAATAAATTAAACCAAAAACGAACAGATTTTACAATAAATAACCAAGTCAAACTCAAAACAAGCAGAAATTAACATGTTTAGGGCTGACAATCCCCATTCTTTCTCAAAACCAGAACATAATTTGCATTTTATTGAAAACAAAACACATTTTAAATATTTTCACTTCTTTAATATTAATAAATCAGAAATTATTATGACTTTAAGGAATAAACATCAGTATATTAACATTAAACTGAAAATCTACATTAATTTTTTTTTTTTTTTTTTTTTTTTTTTTTAGTAAAGTACAAATTATGTTCTGTTCTTGAGAAGTCATGGGGATTGTCAGCACTACTCATGTTAATTTCTGCTCGTTTTGAGTTTGACTTGGTTATTTATTGTAATTTCTGTTTGTTCTGGGTTACATTTATTTATTAATGGCAATTTGTGGTAGTTTTACGCTTGGAAGATTATTTGACTTTATTTCAACTCTTTTTTGGTTTAATGGAGCTCTTTACTTTTCTTTGAGAAACTTATTTTGTGGAAAGTTTTCAAAATTAATCTACAGAAAAAAACGGGAAATCTGTTTAGTAGCAATCTGGAAACAATCTAAGAGAGTGGCTTTTCTGAAGGAAACATCATAATAAAAAGAAAAGCGTTGCACCATTATATTTCCCAATTCAGTAACTTCCATACATAATATTTACTACTGTGATAATGCAACCTGCTCTCTGATAATCCTAGATATAACCCTATGCTATAGACTATACAAAACAATAAATATACAAGGCTACTAATGAAAGCCTTACTTTGTAATGTGTATTGTGTTTCTTTCAATCAGATTCCAGTGGTTTGTTTCATTGTTATCCACATTTAAAAACGATTTTTAAACAATATTTTATTCTGATCCCAATCTTCCACAATGAGGTAATACTGCTGTCAAGTAAAGAATACAGATACCTGTCAACAAAGACATACAACACATCAAGCAATGAAAACAAAAAACATATTATTTAGGGCATCTAAAAAGACGGACTCGCTATCTAGAGAGCGCATCAGCTAACATCCTAGATTAGTGAGTCTGTAGGAGACACTATTACAAAAATAAGTAGTACCATTAGATTCCTTATTCTATATTTTTTTCAAATATCATATCTCAAGTCTGACAATGCCCCCTCCCCTGATGGTCTCAGATATTGCCCAAGGATATAAAAGACTAAAAATTAAAACAATGTGACTCTTACTTTGTAATACGCAGGCAATTTCTATTCATCAGATTATCATGTTTCCTCCCACTGTTATTCACATTTTCAAACAATATTTTATCCATCAATCCTATTGTAATCACTTGGTGGACTCTTTGTTAACATACTATAAGTAAGTAAGTAAGTTTATTTGTAACCCACAATATAAAATAAATGCAGAGTAAAAAAAAAAAAATAATATAATCCACAAGGAAATAATAAGGAAAACGCAAGACAATTAATGTAACAATATCCATAGAATCACTAATCTGGAAAAAAATAAGTGAGGGGATCGCTGGTACATATCTTCCTTGGAGTCTTGGTCTTCAGATCCTTAGTAATGTTGTCAAGCAGCACTAGAGGGTCGATAAGTCCAAAATGAGAAATAATTTTGTGATTTCTGTACCACCTTGGTAAATATAGCAGGAATTTACAATATTTAAAATAGCCTCTCCTTAGCTGAAGATGGTCTTTTATGCGCATTAAAGGCTGCAAACAAGAAAGAAGAAGAATTGTAGGAGAACAAAAACTATGGTAAAGTTTATATAAGCCACTGTGGCTGTACCTCTGTCTATTAGGCGAGATTTTACCATATGAGAAGTGAATACACAGCAGAGCACTAGCAACCAGAGACGAGCATGCAGTTGAAAGTGTATCAGAAAAAGTAATCCCAAGCCATTTCAACTTTGAGACACCCTTGAGTAGCATTGTACCCACATGTAAAGGAGGACCAGGGTTAGAAATATTAAAACACAGAAACTTGCACTTTGAAGCATTTACAGAAAGTCCAATCATACTCAAAGCATTAACCAGAACATTTAGATTCTTTGTGAGGCCTGACCTAGTATGACTAATTAGCAGAATTTCATCAGAATAGGCAATGTGACTAACAGCAATATTTTTTAAAAACACAGTAGGAGACAGCATTTACAAACAGTCTGCAAGCACAGTTTAAAAATATATGGAGACAGCACACCACCTTGCCTGACTCCCTTCTTTACTGAAATAGGCTCGGTTATCCATTTTAACCAAACCAACAAATTGAAATACCAATATTGAAGAACTTTTACAACAGAAGAATTAACTCCTGCTTTAACTAAGCAGTGAAGCACTTGTAAATGTAAAACATTGTCAAAAGTGCCTGAGATATCAACCAAGCAGAAATAGTGGCCTTTTTTGCATTTTTGCCAAGACTAGCAACTGACCAAGTATATGATGGGCTTGAGAACAACCAAAACCGGCTCTGAACCCAAATTGATAATCAGAAAAATCACATTTAGTCAAAACTTCAGGCAATATGGCATACTCAAACAGCTTGCTCATGAAGCAGGAAAAGCAGAACTATTTGGCAGCTCTGCAGACAAAAACATCTTAATAAAATAAAACTATACCTTTAGATTCTTTATTTAATTCTCTTTTCTAATATCATACTTGCATTTCTAACAATACAACCCTCACCTCCCTGATGGTCCCATATATAGCCTTAATAACATATTTCTTTGTTGTTTTTACTTTTGTCATGCATCACATAGCAGGTGGCTCTAGTATTTTCTTGATGAAATCCAGCTTTGACTAGGTTTAATCATTATCCAGTTTTTTTCAGGATTTTTATTATTGAATATGATTTAAAATGAAGGTAATAATATTTGTTTTAGGATTTGTTTTTTCATTTAACCAAGGGCTATATCTGGGACCATCAGGTGAAGGTTCAATGTAAAAACTAACATGATTTTAGAGGAACTTGAAATGGTTGACTGGACCCCCACATCACATAGAAATGCCAATATGTCATGGCAATATTTCAAAAAAAACTATTGATTGATCAAACAGTTTGTGGTAACAAACTGTAAGGAGCAATGCAGCTCAATAGTAACCAAAACTCTATGAAATATAGTCTTGATAACAATGAATACATCAAAAGAATCAAATTTTGATGCTTATTCAAAATATATAGAATCCACCAAGTTTATTGTTACCCATCAAAAGTTACAAGTCTGAAAATATTTGCCAAATTTTTGAAAAAAGGGGGGAAACACCAGCAAAACATCAAGTAATACTAATGAAAATCATACCATCAGATTCAGCATATCAGAGAACACTGCTGTAGAGGTTCCAAGCTCATATATACAAAAATGTGGAATTTTGCATTTTTGCCAGAAGCAAGATCATGGATATGCATTTATTTGTTGTTGGTTTTCTTTCCCAGGGTTGATTGTATCAACTCAGTCGTAAAAGATCATGAGAGGGCTCATTTGATTGGAAATCAAAATTCTAATGCCCTTTTTAAATGACCAAAAATAATGGAAGGCAGGTAGCCCCCCTCCCATACCACCTTTTCCCAAAAGTGGTTCAATCAAAATTTTGAGATAACCATTTTGTTAAGCAAAGTCAAAAGATCTAATAACTATGCCTTTGAGGATGACTTGATCCCCTACAGCCCCTGGGTGAAGGGCTGCAAGCTATGAACTTTGCCCATTCTTTACATATAGTATTGGCTATAGGGAAGTATACAGATATTTTTCATGGGGTATTTTTATGACAGTTGAGGGGGGGGGGGTAAGTATGAGGATCTAACAATGGAGGAATTTTTTGGGGAAAAGGGAAACTTCCATAGAGGGGGAGCTGGATTTCCTGGCATTATTGAAGAAATGAACAGAAATTAAATTAAAAAAAAAAATCAACTGAAAGTAAGGAGCAACACTAAAACTTAAAACAAACAGAAGTCATTACAGATATGAGGGGCTATTCCTCCTCAATTGGAACAAAAATTCAAAATTTGGCATAAAGAGCAAGGTATTCAGGAGGGGGCAACCCTCTCATAAATGTAATAATTCCTGTTTGGTTTAATTTTTAATATTCATAATGTTGCTCCTTACTTTCAGTTGAAAAAACTTGTTTTTTTCAATTTAATCTAAAAAATAAACACTTCTGGGTTAGTTTCATGAAGATGCTAAAGGCTTCACCATACATCCCTATAAACACAGAAGAACAAGAAACAAAAAGAAACCAAAATGTACTAAATAGAAGAAAACATGAACAGAAGAGGATTTCACCAAATATAAACTAGCCAGAAATCAGGTGGTAGGTGAGACCTGTCTTCACTTAGTATGAAGAGAAACTAGCAAATTGCACCAAAGAATATTGAAATCCAATGAACTTCATGAATCTTCCTCATGAAACTTTTGTGAGGAAGACCCCTATGGACAACTTCCAAACCTACCACCTAAGCATATCACTATCCCCATGCCATAGATGACATTCACTACTGCAGAGGTCCATAAATAGTAATCTAAGATCAATATAACTAAAGCAGGAGGTCCATATGGAATCTATACAAGACTCCTGAAAGAAATGGCAAACCAGTTAGCCTCCCCATTAGCTAACATTTTTAAATACCAGAAAAGTCCAAAAAGATTGTATGACTACTAATGTGCTTCCTGTATTAAAAAAGGGAAGCATACAGATGCCAAACACTACAGACCTATCAGTCTGATCTCTGTTCCCTCTAAAACTACAGACAGCACAATAAATGATGCCATCATACAACATCTGATGGCCAAAAAACTTTTACCAAACTGCCAACACAGTTTTAGAAAAGGCAGGTTGATACACGCAAACATGCTATATGCCTATGATGACATTACTAAGCTCATTGATGAAGAGATCCTAGTTGGTCTTTTCCTCCTTGACCAGGCTAAGGCATTTGAGAAGGTCCCACATCATAGACTGAAGCTTAAACTAGAATGCCACCAAATAAAGAAAGAAGTCATTGACTGGGTTATGGGCTTCCTGACAGACAGAACAAAGGTTGTTGTTCTCTATACTTCTGATGGCTCCCTAGTTTACTCTAATCACTACCAGTGAAGAGTAGAATGCCTTAGGGCACTTGACTTGGCCTGACATTCTTAAATATTTATATCAGTGATGGCCTTCATTGCACACAAAATAACCTTCTATGCTGATGAATCCAAACTTACAAGGGCAGCTGATACTGCTGAAACAAGAGCCTATCTGCACAAACATCAGGAAAACCTAGCTCACTGATAAGAAAAGAGGCTGCTACAGTACAATACTGAAAAATGCAAGGGGTTCAACCTAGAGCCTAATAACTGTAAACAACATTAGTCATTGACAAACCCCCAATTCAGCAGCTGCTCCAGTATAAAAACAGCAAAGATATCTCCCTGCAAATGCAGGGAGATATCTTGGTGCCACCAAACGAACATTTTTTAGTCACAACCCATATGTTATAAATAAGCTTTACATTTCTATGGTACGCCCAGTGTTGGGTTTTAGTATGGCACTGGCCTTCTCTCAATTCAAGGGAGATAAACAACTCCTTGAAATTGTCCAGCGGCATGCCAAACAAAAGCCATATAGCTTGAGAACCCTCCCTTACCATGAGAGGCTTGTAGCATTGAAAATTCTAACCCTTCTTTACCAAAGGAAAAAGAGTGATGTCAGCATAGCTTTCAAGCATCTGCAAGCCAATCTTAACTTAACTAGACCCTGATGCTGTGCCAGCAGATCAACTGAACACAGCCAACAAGAGACCTGGTCGACCACCACAAAAGTGTCACTAAACCACCAGCACACCTCAGGCGCTCTGCTGCCAGCAGAGGCAGCGGTGTTTGTCTGACTTTGAATTAATTTTGTGGTAATTCTTTATTGTGTCAACTGCAAAGTCAGAGCTTATTTTTTTCATTTAAAGTGGAGATGGAAGAAAATGATATCAAATTCCCTGGGAAACCATTGAAATATCTTGATAGACCCATGGCCCCCTATTGGGACTTGTTCATTGTCTTGGGTGTTTTGCAATTTCTCATAAGCTACTGGCCTAATTTGGCTTTTGTGTGTGCTTTCTATTAATTAGATTCTTTGGATCTTATTGAATGCCATGGCAAATCTATGACTCAGTTTTCCAATAATTTGAGGTATATCTGAATAATTTTGACATTTTTGTTGTTATCATTGTACCTCTACTCATATCCTTAATTTTTTTTTTTCCTTAACCTTGTTAATAATTAAGTAAATTTTTTTTTTTTTAATGTAAGCTGAGATGTTATCCTATCAAGGTGGTATCCAAAGGGGGGGGGGTAGGGAGGTATTACATTTAAATGATAATATCTTGAAATTTTTTTTATTGAAAGCAGGGATGCCAAAAAGTTATTTTTTTTAATTTAAAGTAGAGATGGTATTTTATCAAGGTGGTATCCAGAGGGGGGGGGGGTTAGGGAGGTATTATATGTAAATGATAATGTCTCAAATTTATTTATTTTTTAAAGCAGGCATGCCAAAAAGTTAATTACTTTTTTAATTTAAAGCAGAGACAGTATCCTATCAAGGTGGTATCCAGAGGGGGGGGGTCCCCTCTTCTTCCCCTCAACCCTAACTGGAGAACCTGAGGAAACTCCAAAAAAAATACCCAAGAAACTACCAGCAGAAGAGAACACTACTACTTCTTTTCCAACCATGTTCCCTCATTTTGGAACTGCCTGAGCAATCAAACCATCTAATCTCAATCCTGGAGTCATTCATGCATGGTCTGGACAGGGACTAGGAACAAAGGGGGTTGTCTACTCTAAGATGCCCCAGAGTCCTTATCCAAACTTTGAAGTCATCACTGGCAGACATCCACCACATGGCTAATATGGGAGTAAAGTTATGAATTTCTTAGAAAAACAAGGAAAAAAGTAAAGATAAAGGCTCTCCCCCCCCCCCTGCAAAATGTGTTAACTAGGAATATTCTCCATATTATGGAGTAGAAATTGTCTTCTTAATATGTTTCCTTGTGCCCAGCTGGACTCCTATGCTTAAAATACAGGTTGGCTAATTTAAAGATTGTATATATATATAGCCTACTTTGTCAAATTAGCCATCTGGTGGTATCCCATCACTGGCAGGTAGCCTATAATTTTGTTGTACTTCATTTATACAGAGGACCTATTTTTCTAGGTTTTGCTTTGGTACTTTTGGCTATCTTGGAAAGGGGTTAGGTTAGGGACATAAAATTTTCAGGGATGGGTCTACAGGCTGAAATGTGTCCTGGGAAGGTATTTTGAAGTACCTACCTCTACTCCTCTTTCTAGAGGGTCTTGACCTTTGATGACCTTTAAGAATCTTTATTATAAAAGTGAAACCTTGCAAAATAGATCTATCACAAAAAATGAGTAGTACAACAAAGTTGTTTTCAGCTTTACAACTTTGCTCAATCCCAATTTATAAGTTTTTAAAGATAGCCTATGCAAATACATTTCCTAAATTAAAAACAAAAAAAAACCATTGAAATGGTTTAAATTCTACTCAAATAACAGGAATTATATTTTCAGAACTAAAACCAGAGAAAAAGAAACAAATAACTCAAAATTAAGGTAAAATGTTGTTTTGTCAAAATTTCAATAGATAGCCTATAGATCGTCATGTAGGGAAATTTCACGACCCTCTAGAGGGAGAAGGAGTGGAGGTAGGTACTTCAAAATACCTTCCCGGGACATACTTTAACCTGTAGACCCATCCCTGAAAGTTTTATTTTTTTAACCTAACCCCTTTCCAAGATAGCCAAAAGTAGCTAAAGTAGAATTTTATCTTTGCTTTTATAACATACAGATTTTAAAGGTTATCAGGTCAATATCTACCATATCATATTATTGAGTTAGGACTAAAGTGAATACACCATTTGATGTCTTTTTTTATGCTGATTATGAATATAATAAGCATTTCTATCGGAAATTAGTTTCAGCCCCCCACCCCCTCTCTATGTCATTTTCGGGTTTGGGTCGGTATCACCGCTATAGGGGGGGGGGGGCTGAAATTCATTTCCAATAGAAATGCTTATTATATTCGTAATCAGCATAAAAAAAGGCATTGAATGGTGTATTCACTTAATTCCTAACTCAATAATATGATTTGGTAGATATTGTCCAGTTATCAAAGGTGAGGACCCTCTAGAGGGAGAAGGAGTGGAGGTAGGTACTTCAAATACTTTTCCGGGACATAGGCTACTTTAACCTCTAGACCCATCCCTGAAAGTTTCATTTTCCTAACTTAACCCCTTTCCAAGATAGCCAAAAGTAAAATTTTAGCATTTTCTGTGGGCTAAATAAATTTTGAAACAATAATAAGCTAACCTACCCTTGACTTAGCCTGTTCCAGGGTTTAATTTGCAATAAAGCTATCTAATTTAATTCAAAATTATGAATTACCAGCAATTTTCTTCAGGCAAATACAAAGTTTTTCCTAAAAGTATAGGCGTAACACAGAGCGAACCTTCTGCTGAATCATAGCCATCCAATCTTTTTTGAAGACAGACATTCCATTTTTACCGGGAATTTATCACGACTTCTTTCCTAAAAGATACTTTTGCCTTCGCCTTTGACGCTTACAGGGTTAGTTCACACTAATAATTACTTCGTATTAAAGCCTTTTCTCGCAATTAATTAAAAAAAAACGTCTGAAAAAGAGGTTTTTCAAAGAGCAGTAAAGAGCCATATTAGACTTAAGAAGCAGTACAAACAAATTGTTATAATATATCAAACTCTAAACGGACATAAATTACTACTAAAAAAAGAAAACGAACAGAAATTAAATAAACACTCTTGAGCTTAATTCTCACTGCCCAGATCGCTGTTCTCATCGACCTGAAAACTGGTCGGATTTTCGTCTCAGGAATTCTGGCCAAATTTTTTCCCCAGATTTTACTATTTTTTGACCAGGTTTTTTGATCAGATCGAGTTTGATATTTTCTGTCCAGAAAAAAATTCCGGACAGAATTTAAGCCTTGAATCAGCAAGGTATCAAAGCAGAAAGAATAGAGTTACCTAAAGTTAGAGATTGTCTGCTCAATTTTCCACCTACCAGACCTTTCGTCCCTTATCAGAGTTAAATATTACTGCTAACTCCCATTAGCCTACGGTTAATCCCTTATGCATGTATATTGTTGGGTCGTAATTCTGCAAAATTTCGCCTATTCCATCGGAAAATCAGAAGTTTCCCACTTCTGAACTCCTTGTGCTCAAAAGACACAGTAAACAACTGAACTTTGAACTATCCTGAACATTCTATTAATTTAAATATGCCCTAAGGGAGTGGTGGTGGATCTAGGATTTCAGGAAGGGAGAGGGTGATTGGTCAAAAAAGTTATCATGTTTTTAGAGTGATTACATCTAGCAGCAGGCATGAGCACCAATGCCCCTTTGCCTTTGGGAGGGCAACAAAAATAATGGTTGCATTTTTGCAAATATTTGATGTATGTAACCAAAATCGGTAAAAGTGCAGATTAGATACCCCTGTAGTGTAGGGTGCAGAGGCCCTACCAATAGAATCAGGATATGCAATAAGAACTGATTTGTTTATATTGTGGTTCTACTGGACAGTATCTGTGCAACTTTACAGCCTAATTGACTGAATAATATAAGTAAGAAATACATTGTTTTTATCAAGGGTAGCTAATCTGCACCTTTACCCCAAAATCTAAAGTTGTTTTTGCATATAGCCTACTATGGTCAAAAGTTGTTTTTGCAGTTATTGAATATTTAGACTACTGCCATAATATTAGATATTCAGGTAAACCTGTAGTAGAGCTGCTCATGTTCTATATGGTGCAGAAGTACTGGGCAATAGATCCAGGATATACAGTGAGAAGTGATTTGTTTATATTCTGCTTCTACTGGACAGTATCTGTGTAACTTTACAACTGAACTGGATTAATAATATAGAGTAAAAAATAAGTTTTGTCTACCGTGGGCAGCTCTACTACAGTTTTAACGATACTCATATACCTTGGTACCTGCTTGGCACTAGCCATAGTATGGAATATCTGGCTAATAGTATCTGAAATTGTTGTTTAGGCTACTTTCATCACCAACCCATGAAAATCAAGCAATAAACCTTCCCTAAGGCATGAATTTGACAAATGTTAGCAGCAGGATCATGGTATCAGATACCACAATAACTGATAAAACAACAAATGGTAGTATCAGATATTTGTATATCTGCTAAAATTTAATTAATGTTTTCTTTAGAAAAAGGAGAAAGCTATAGATAGGGAAACATTTGTAAGTTTGGAATATAGGAAAGCAATTAAAGGTTTAAGAAATAAAGATTTACTGTCTTAGTATCAAGAAATGCCATTTTATTTGTTCATTAATTTGCAAATTGGCTCGATATTCTGAAATAGGATTTTCTTGCAGAAAGCAACATTATATTTTAGAATTTACCACTAAAACATATATTTGTTTGCCTCTCGTAGATCTTTTCTTATACAGCAAATTAATCTAAAAAACAGTATTATGCTGTGAAATTGGAAATTTTTTTAAATCTTGTACTTTGGACTCCTACTCTTGGCAGGTCAGCCTGTTGTCCCCTCTGGATCTGCTCCTGTGAAAGGCCATTCAAATGTACATATTAAGCGTCAAACTAGTACATATGTCATGTATTAATTTTCAGTAGTCACAACTTTATATATCTTGGTGGATTAATTTAAGTCATGTATTAATTTATAATACGCATTATTGAATAGCCCTTAAGGGTGGCAAATTTCAAGACTTCTTCTGCTTTGAAGCCATAAATTTGCAATTTAGTGCAGAAAAGGGTATTTGTCCCTCTTTCTCGTCTATAGTAGTTTATGCACCTGATTCTGGAAACCTAGACACTTTTTGTGAATAGCTATTAAAAATCTGAAAGCTCATTTTTCTCTGACTTGTAAAGAGAGTAGGTTTTGAGTTTCAAAGTTAAATGGAAGTACAACTTAAAAATCAGCAACATTTTCCCAAATTTCTTCCATGGAATAAACTCATTGAGGTGCAACTCATTGAGATACCGTTTATTCAATACAATTATGGGCATACCATTTAATGGTTTTATTTGATTCAGTTCGTTTAACGGTACCTGAGTTTGTAAAAGTAGAGATCAATCAATCTAGTGCAGAAACGCTTTTCCAATCACAGTGTAATAGCATCTGAGCTGGGTTTTAGACCATCATTCACATTCTGTGTTTCCAGTCTATGGTGTACCTATGTCCAAGAACTCAAATAGAGTCCCAGCATTTTATTTAGGATACAAGGGGTCTACTTGTGGATCACTTTTTATGTCATCATGCAGTCAGGAACAGCATTTTTGCATTTTCAAAAGACTGTAGAGTTTTGTTTAATATTACAGTTGTCCAAAATGTGAACTATCACTAAATCAAGCGAGATTACAATTTTTATTTCTATCCTTCAACATCAATCACTAAAAATTAACTGTATTCTTACTTTTGCTTACCATGGTAGCCAGGTTGGAACTCAGCCTAAGTCAATCAATATTATAATATATATTGTAAATATGTAATAATGTAATAATATAATAGTGTAATCTGTACCCTTTTTGTTTTTAGGTATACGAACCAGAGCTGAAGCCAGCTGGGTACCTTGCAAACCCCTAGGATACCATTATTGTCTTGGAGGAGAAAATAAAATGGTCTGACAGTGATGTTGAACTCCTCGTCAACACCTGTATCAGCAATACTTGGCTATGGGATTCTTCTAGAGAAGACTTCAGACATTATAGGAAGAAGAAAAACTCTGTTGCAGCCATGGCAGAAACCGGGAATTGCTTTCAGATTATGGACTACCTGTTCATAGTCTTACAGACATTTTGAAGAAAAAGTTTGATACTCTAAAAGACACTTATACAAAGTTTAGACATTGTGAAAAAGGTAAAAGTGGAGATGGTGCAAAAATAAAAAGAAAAACACGCAAGTATTTCCACTTTTTCAGCTTCATGGCAGAGTCGGGTCAGCTAAGAAAAACTGTGGACAACATGACTGAACCTCTGCAGATTGCTTGTGTTAGTGAAACTTTGACCAGGATAGATACTCCAATTTATTATGAAGACGAATTTACCCAGGAAATAGAATTGAGTTCAGAAGAGTTTGAACAGACAGCAGAATCTCTTTTTTTTAGCCGTCAAAAAGAGCTATGATAAAATCAACAGAGACTCGGCAGTCTGAAAGCTCATCATCATGCATGTCACCTTTAGCTCCCATCCAGCCTGAACGGAAGCGCGAAACATCCCAAGAGCCACGTGGTAGTAGTGGAGGTAACGAGACTCAGAATACTTCTGGAGGTAGCCAGGCACATACAGACATTAACCAAGAAATTGTCAAAGCTCTTTCACCTTTACAAGAGAAAAAAACACCCAACTTAAATTTCAGCCAGTACATCTGCAGCGTGTTGAACGATTTGCCAAAAAAAGCTCAAGCAACGGCACGTCTTGAAATTTCTGAAGTGCTTAAAAAATTTGAAAGCGAAGACCAGGAGTAATGTATCTGCGTAATTTCTGAGTTAACAACTAGACTCCTGAGTATCTTAATGCCATTCCATGCCTTATAATTATTTGTATATGCCCCTTGAATCACATGTAGTATTGTATATAAACTTCTAGCTGATTTTGATAAATTATTGTTTTTTAACTCAGAATTTTTTTAAATAATAGACTTGGTTTCACTTTTTTAATAAATTTTTAATGTTTCCTTTGATTTTTGACGATGAGTTTGGAGGAATCACAGATCCAGTGATTCCTGTATTGCCTGAATACTTATAGTGAGTTCCAACCCAGTAACTATTGTAAGTTATCATAGTAAGCTCCTTACCCTGCAGAACTACATTGTAACCAAAAAGTTACCAAGGTAACTAAAATTAATGGGAAAATGTCAGGTTGGAACAATGGTCATGGTAACCCTATTGCGATGTCTTAATTGGTGTAGTAACACGTACAAGACTATTAAGGTGACTAATATTCTAGAACTCTGGTCTATTTTTGTTAAGTAGCCTGAATATCTGCCAATTACGGACCATATTTCCGATCGTTGTCCATACGGAAATTTAGAATAAAGTCCTTAGTTTTACAGACTTACTTGAACTTTATTCATCGAATTGGTGTGTTCAGGCTATTAACGCTTATAAGGCTTAATACACGTTAGTTTACCAATTAAGGGAGGGCTTATGGTAAGGAGAGAAAGGCTGGAACGGATTTGGTAACTTTTTTCTTATTTTTGCTTACTATGGTAAGAAGGTTGTAACTGAGCCTGGGTCACACTGGGACCCGTCATAGCAGACATTGGGGAGAATTCCCATACAGAGTGATGGGAATTCCATTCGTCTGAACGTACCATTAGCAATGTTGGAAACGCCCCATTGCCATGCAAGACTGGTAAAGAATATCAGATAAAGCATTGTTCACATCGGTATAGTAAGCTGCAGAAGGATGTTTTTGCAATCTGTTCCCTTGCATTATTTGCAGATTTTGTAGACAATAAAGCATAGCTACCTGAACAAACCTTTGCAAGGAAGTAATGTACGAATCCAGAGTCATTTCGTTTTGCCAAGATCCAGCCACTGTAAATTGCAACTTGCAAGCTCTAGGAAAGAATCGCTTATTTGCCATTTGCCTTATTACACCGATTTGAACAATGCTTGCCCTTAGTTTTTAGAACAATGCTTACACATTAATCACAACTCTTTACTATAGAAAAGTAACTAAACTACAGCCAGAAATAGACGCAAACATTTACATATTCATTTCTGATAGTTAAACACACAACTTTGAGTGTGATAAGTTTGCATACAGTCTGCTGCTACAACACAACAGCGACCTATTCAGGACTGCGGCCTTGACTCACTCTACTCAGCTGCCAAGGAACACTTCCTTCTGGCGTCATGAAGTAATCTCGAAATTTGTCACGGGCATGTTAGGCAGCTTCAGCTGGGTTTCGTGCTGCTGTTGAGACAATTGGTAATAGCCCATTTGCTTGCTCTTGTCTCTACTGCCCCAATTTTATAACACCATCAGTGTCTGTGTCAACAAAGTTAGCACTAACATACCTCGAGTGTCTCTTTGGAGTAGAAAGATCTTCGGTTCGCAAGTAATTATGTAGGTAAACACAAGTGTGTATGATCTTGTCAACATTCTCAGGCTTTGCATTAATTGGTTCTCTGAATATCCTCCACTTGGCACCAAGAATTCCAAATGCATTTTCTATTATCCTTCAAGCACGAGAAAGCCTGTAATAAAAAATTTCCTTTGGTACTGGAAGGTGATCACCAGGATAGGGTCTTAACAAGTTTGTTTTCAAGGGAAAAGCTGAATCTCCAACAATCACACATGGTAAGTAGGTGGTATTTCCTGTATCAATCGTATCACTGTCTGGAAGATCTAAAGTATAGTCAATCACTTTCTTACCAAGAGTTGAATTTCCAAACACAGAACTATCACTTTGCCGACCATAACTGCCTATGTCAACAAAGACAAACCGATAGTTAGCATCGCAAATAGCCATCAAGACTATGCTGTGGAACTACTTGTAGTTCAAATATTGTGACCCCGAGTTTGGTGGAGCCTGGATTCTAATGTGCTTCCCGTCAATAGCTCCAACACAGTGGGGAAAGTTCCATCTTACTGCAAACTCATGGGAAATTTCCTTCCAGTCAGATTGCTCACTGGGAAATCGTAGAAATAATGGGGACAGCACTTGGCAGATTGCATCCATAGTGTTCAATATAATTTGGTTGGTAGTCGACCAACCGGGTGTAACCAGACCAAGCAGGTAATCAAACGGCTTAGATGACATCCTGAAATAGTAATGAAACCAATCTGCATCCATCAAGCGCAGGTTATTGATTAATAAGTTTGAAGCACCATTTTCACTTCTCATTTTCAAAACGTCTCTAACCCAAAATTTTCTTTTTCTCGTAGTCTCTGAGGCTTGTAAGCCTTTTCTCTTCTTTCTCCTTCTAACTAGGCATAATAGCAAAACAGTTGTAGCCTCATGATCCATTTTTGAATCTTGAGCCAGTTTTTCCGATGGCCAGAAAAAAATCTAACCAGGAAAACTATCTGGACAGTGAGAACTTTGTTCCGGTGTGAACATCCGGAATTCCCAGATATTTTTTTCTGTCCAGAAAAAAATTCTGCCCAGAAAAAATTTTTGGGCAGTGAGAACTTAGCTTTAGCAAACAAGCAGAAAACAGGCACTAATATATATGAATAAATAAATCTTGAAACGAATATAAATTGAATTAAACAATAAATTCAGAGGTAAAAAAAAAACAAAAATCACTATAAACAGAAGTTTGGCTACTACCCTCTTCCCCTTCTTTTAACTGTAAAACTCTAAAAAACCTGTTGCATCATTTGCGCTTTATATGAAGTACTTCAATGTATTTAAAAAGTATATGTAATGTATTTATTGATAAGAAAATCCTATTGTAGAGGTTGTGATGACTTCAGTTATGTGGAAGCTAAAAAGTCTCACAGAATGTCCATCCATACAAACAATAATACTTCTCTTCATCCAACCGAAATTCCTTAGCAGTAATATTAACAAGGACGTTTTACCAAAATTACCATTCATCACCAATTTTTTAAGTATATTTAAATTTAATCAAAATTGCAAAATGAAACGTAGGACGCAAGGCCGTACCAAGAGGGGGGGTGAGGGGGGTTAGGGGTTTGAACCCCCCCCCCCCCCGAAATGTTTGTTTTGCTCGTAAAAATGTAACAAAAATGGATATAAACAAATTTCGTATGCGTTTTTTGAGTTTTTTTGTGCACCCCCCCCCCCCCGGAAAGAAATTTTGTCTAAAACCCCCCTCCGAAAAAAAATCCTGGGTACGGCTTTGGTAGGACAGTACTAATCAAGGTACAATTATTGGTTTACATATTTTAAAAGCAATTGACCAGGGATTTAAGGGACCAGTACCTCAAATTATATCTTGATTATGCCTGGTTATGATTTGGAAAACAATCAGAAATTGAATAAAATAGTGCTTTTCATCTGAAAGCAAGGAACAGAATTGAAACCTATTTGAACAGATTATTCTTTATATGAAGAGACCTGTCTCCTCCTTAGCTCCTTACTCTTTACGGTGAAACTTTGCTTTTTTCAAATTTGTTAAGAACATTTGCAATTGGAAAAAAAAATATTTTTCAAAGCACTAAAAATTGCTTTTTTGAATGAGCAAGATTTCGAGAAGGGGGAAGTCCCCCTTATATACAGACTTTGACTTACTTTACTTGACTTAACGCTCTTGTTCAGCAGGGTCGCCAGCGTAGAGAGATTTAGTTGACAGCGCTGTCAGTCTTCTCCAAGCAGCCTTGTCCAGGGCTAAGGATGGGGCCTCATTTGGGTCGATGTTGCGGTTGAAGAGGCGTTGATTTACAACATCAGCCTATGTGGTGCTCGGCTTCCCTCGAGAACGCTACCAGACAATCGAGGGATTGAAGTCCGATATGATCCTTGCAGGGGTAGTTGGTGGGAGGCGGAGTAAGTGGCCGTACCATCTTAGAGAACGAGCTTATACTTGGTGGAGAGGTTCACTAACTTGAAGGTCCTCAGGATCTCAGTATTGCGGATCTTGTCATACCATTTGAATCCCTCAACTCGACGCAAATGCCTAGCTTGGATGGCATCGATCTTTCTTAGCTGTGTCTGGGTTATCGGCCATGTCTCAGAAGAGTACAGCATGATGTTTGAGACTGTGGCGTTGTAGATATGGGCTTTTATAATGCGACTAATTTGTGATTTGTGGAAGACTGCTGTCAGAAGCCGTCCGAATACAGAGTTTGCCTTGGCTGATTTGGATGAGATTTTGGCGTCCATTGTGCCATTTGATGACATAATTGATCCAAGATAAGTGAACTGCCTTACCACGTCAACAGCTTGGCCTTTGATAGCAACAGTTAAGTGTGATGCCGATGCGGTTTTTTCTATGGACATGATCTCCATTTTCTTCCAGTCGTTCTGCAGCCCAGCTCCGGAGGCAGTCGAGGAGAGTGTCTCGAGTTCAGACTTAAGTTGGTCGAGATTTTCACTAAGGACAGCTAAATCTTCGGCAAAGTCAACATCAGATAAAGTCCTCCCGGCATAACTTATGCCAAAAGGATGAACACAGTGTGTCTCGTTCAAAATGTGGTCGATGACGCAGTTAAACAGCTCAGGTGCAGCAGCGCAACCTTGCCGTACACCATTTTTGATTGGGAAGGAAGAAGAAAGCTTCCCATTAACAAGCACGGCGTTTTCTGTGATGCTGTAGAGTTCTTTAAAGAGGCTGACTATCTTTGTTAGTAGGCCCGCAGCTTTCAAGGTTAGCCAAAGGGACTGCCTGTTAACAATGTCAAAGGCAGAACGAAAGTGAATGAAAGCTGTGTAAGCTTTCTTGTTGAATTCCAGTGTCTTCTCAACGATCTGCTGAACGTATGAATCTGTTCAGTTGTTGATCTTCCTGGCATGAATCAGCAAGTCCGTATACAGGGGGGGGGGGGGTACCCGGTTTGAAGCCCCCCCCCCCAAAAAAAAATTGACCGAGTCGAAAATTAGTCTAAAAATACCTGTAAAGACAAAACCAGGGGGTGTTAGACAAAGTCCACGGGAAAAAATCGGGTAACCCCCTCCCCAGAACAAAAATCCTGGATCCGCTCTTGTGAATAAGGTTTGTTGGGGGCGGCGCAAAGCATGTAGGAAACTTATTGCACGTTTCAACAGGAGCATTATAAACAGCTTTCCAGGAACAGAGAGTAGGGTGATACCACGGCAGTTGCTGCAATCCGTCTTGCTGTCCCTGTGCTTAAACACTGGCACGATGATTCCTTTCTTCCAGTCTGACGGTAAAACTTCAGTGCGCCAGATTACGCTGATCACCATCTCCAGCCAAAGTATCATTGCACGGCCACCCGTAGTAAGTAGCTCTGAAACGATGCCACAGATGCCAGCTGCTTTATTTTTTTTCAGTTTCCTCACTGCTGATTTAATCTCCTCAGGAGAAAATTCGGTGCCGTCGGGGGCAGAGGTAGCCTCTGTGGCAGCGGCAACAATCCCTGGGTCAATGCAGTCGGGCGGATCTGAGCTCAGCAGCTTGTTAAAGTGTTTCTCCCAGAGACCAACACATTGAGACTGATCGTATATAGTTTCTCCATTTGCTGCTTTCAGGCTTGTGGACGTCATGGCATGTTGGCCAACCAGCTCGCGCAGGATCTTGAATACTGCGCCTATGTCTTTCTTTTGGGCAGCTTGCTCGAGCTCAGCGGCCTTACCCGCAATGAAGTCTTTCTTGTCCATCTGAAGCAAGGAGTTGCGTTGTTTTTTGAGCCTTCTGTAGAGTGTCACATCTCCTCGTAATCTCGCTCGCCGTCTCTGCTCGATAATTTAAAACGTCTGGCTGCTAATCTACACTTTCTTCTTTCGTGCCCTCGAGCCCACAACTTCGGTAGCTGCTTTGAGAACATTGTCTTTGAAGGTGGTCCATGCTGACTCACTTTCTGAACACAGCTGGAGAGCCTTAACGCGGTTAGAGACTTCAACCATACACCACTCGCCAACTGAGGGGTCTTGCTTCAGTCGAGAGGTGCCTATCTTCTTGATGGATGAGGAATTACTCTTATTGGCCCTCAGCCGGAGTTTTGTCCTTGCAGAGGCGAGACGATGGTCGGCATTGCGCGGCACCTTTGTATGAGTGGCAGTTCTGGACAGACGAAAACCAGCGTCGTCGAACAATGATGTAGTGAAGCATCTTTTTTGTCCTGCAATCATTGCTGTATCATGTGTACTTCGCAATGTCTTTTATCACAAACCAGGTATTTGTGCCTGATAGAGCGTGGATGATCCAGAAATTGAGCAGCCACTCACCATTATCATTCAAAGCGTCAACTGTCACAGGTCCAACAACAGCATCGACCAGAGCTGTTAGCTACACCAGCGTTAAAATCTCCTAGGACTAGGAGGTAGTCGTGTGGAGGTACGGAGGAGAGCTCGGAGGACAGTACCGCATATAAGTCGTCCTTATCTTCATCTTGGGCCTCGTTTGTCGCTGCATAGTAGGTAAGAACAGTTATCTTCCTGTGCTTGCCGTCGATTCTCGCTCTCAGTAGACGTGGTGAGATAGGCGTAAATGACAATAGGGCTTTCCAAGCGATAATTGTTGAGAACAAGGCCGACTTCCCCTCTTCTTTGGAGTCCATCAGACCAAAGCAGTGTCCACCCTTCTCCAATATCTTCTTCGCCGCTTCCCGTAAGGTGAGTTTCTGTTATTCCTGCGATCAGCACTTTGTATCTTCTTAGTTCATTTGCTAAAAGAAGCTTAGAACCAGGCTGGTTCAGCGTCAGGACATTCCAGGTAGCGACATTAATGCCACCTTGGTCGACGATATTCAAAGGATTACGTCCTTGGGCAGGCATGGGATAGTAGATGTATTGGGATAGTAGATGGGGCATCCAAGGCTGGAGAGCCATTTGCTGTCTGCGCAAGTTCTTTCCGTAGGAGGGTTGCTAGCCCAACCTTTACGCGGGGACTTGAGTTCTCCGGTGGCTCTCTGAATATCCAGAGGCACGTGAAGACTGCTCTGCATGCGCCATTAATGCATGGGAGCAGACTTCGGACTTCCACCATTACCTCCAAACTTTAGTTGAAAAACCTTTTCAATCTGTTTAATTACATTTCATGAAACTGCAAAGTTTTATGAATACAGTACTTTTGTTAACGCAGAAAAAACGATCAATATTCCGATGATCTCTGTTAGGATTTTGATGGGCAGCCAAACAGTTCGCGGTAACGAACTGAAAGTAAGGAGCGACCTGGCTCAATAGTAACCAAAAGTCTAAAAAGCGGAATTTTGATACCAATAGCTATATCAAAAGAATTGGCTAATTATGCTGATTCCAATTTTAGTCTTGCCTATCAAAAGCTACGAGCCTGAGGAAATTCGTATGATTTTCGAAAAAAGGAGGAAAGACCCCCTTGAAGTCATACAATTTTAATGAAAATCACACCATCAGATTCAGCGTATCAAAGAACCCTACTGTAGAGGTTACAAGCTTAGGTCTGCAAAAATGTGGAATTTTGTAATTTTTACCAGAAGAAAAATCACAGATGCGTGTTTAATAGTTTTTTTTCCCACGGGTGATCGTATTGACCCAGTGGGCCTAGAGCGTCAGGAGAGGGCTCATTCTAACGGAAATGAAAAGTTCTATTGTCCTTTTTAAGTGACCAAAAAATTGGAGGGCAACTAGGCCCCCTCCCACGCCGCTTTTTTCCCAAAATCGTCCGATGAAAATTTTGAGATAGCTTTTTTTTTCAGCATAGTTGAAAGGCCCAATAATTATATCCTTGGAGATAAAATGAACCCCTACAGTCCCTGGGGAAAGATTTTAAAGCTATAAAATTCGCCCATTGTTTTATTTATTATTGGGAAGTATGCATACAGTTTTCGGGTGGGGAGGACGAATTTTCTGATGGACGAATTTTCATTGGAGAGGATGGTTTCCAGGGGGTTGAAATTTTCAGAGAAAATGTTACACTGGGTGAATTTTCCAGAATTAATATAAGAAATTTCTTTATATTTCTTGCTTTCTCTTTACCGATTCAATTTTACGCGTGGAGATGCTAAGGGTAATTGTTCGGGGTAAATTTTCACCAGGATTGAATTGTCCAGAGGATATTTCTATGGGGAGGGGGATTTGTCCGTGGAGGTGGAGCCAGGTATCCAGGCGTTATTTGAAAAACGGTCAGAAATAAAAAAAACCAAGTTTTTCAACTGAACGTAAGGAGTGACATTAAAACTTAAAAGGAACTGAAATTATTACGTATATGTGGGGGGTTGCCCCCTCCTCAACATCTCGCTCTTTACGCTAAAGTTTAAATTTTGTCCTAATTCTTTAAAAACGACTCCTGAAACACAAGGGTCATTTAATTAGAACAATAAGTAACTATTTTTAAAGTGCCAGAAAAACAGTGGCGTGAAGAGTGAGGTGTCGAGGAGGGGGCAACGCCCCTCATATACGTAATAATTTATGTTCGTTTTAAGTTTTAATGTTGCTCCTCACTTTCAGTTGAAAAACTTGTTTTTTCTTTTCTTTATTTAATGAAGCTTAGAGACAAACAATTTTCTAAAGGCAATGGAAAAAGTATGTCAATTAAAAAGTAAAATTATATCAAAATTAAAAAAGTAAGTAATTACAAAAAAATACATAAAACAGTAGCCTACTTGCAAAAACTAAGATATAAACTCCCAGTATTTAGTTCTGCTGAGCAATGCCGAAGCGTTGGAGAGATATTTTTTTTTTACAAATCGACAGTTTTGAACTTCATTATCAAACACCAAAATATTTAATGCCTTTAGACTCAGTGTTTATAAAAAAATAACGCATTATCAAAGTAGTTTGTTCAAAGTAAAACATTAAAGCTAAGATTAGGAAAATCAAATCAATATTTTCAAATTAATTTTGAATACCAAAGGCCAGTATATTTGACACCTTTCATACCTCATAACTGTAAAAAATTAAATCTTTTCCAAAGTGACAACTCCTGGAAAAAAAAATTGATAATAAAACTCAAAAAACGTATCCGTTCACGGGGACAATACAGAAATTACCAGCATTCCGTTCAGGGGAAAACATTTCTGATTATAGTTGCTTCATATATCAGCTCATGGGTACTCTTGCAGTGCAAGCAAAAGTTGACGGCATATTCTTACCAAAATTACCCCTTTTTAAATTGTTTTCCTTGTGTTTTTCTACGAACTTTCTTGCGTTCTAATAACTGCACTAATTACTAATAAACAGGTATATATTCAGGATCACCATAAAAAGCTGATTCTTTGACTGAATGCTATCAATAGGTAGGCTATTATACTTTCGTTATTGACAAAAAACGTTATTTACTTACCATTCATAACTATGAGAAATTTGATTTTTTTTTTTTGCTCCAACCAAATCATATAGAAAATTGTTTGTAAAAAACTGGTTAGGGGTTACTTAGTCAGAAATTAGAACTTATATTTCCTTATTATGGGTCAAAATCTATTGGCAGGCAGCCAACAGTGGGGCAACAAAAAAAATTTCCATGGTTTTTGCCTATGTTGCTCTCTTTCCTTTGGTTTCTTTATAATTACTTTACATTCCCAAGTTTGCAGGGGGTTTGGCCTCCTGTTCCCCCTTGCTGGCACCCATGAGTGGAGAATAAAAAAATTACAAAGCAAAAGACAAAATAAAAACTATCCCGGCTAGTCAAACAATTCGTCGTAACGAACTGTAAGTAAGGAGCAACCCGGCTCAATAGCAACCGAAACTCTAAAAAACAGAATGTTGATACCAATAGATACATCAAAAGAATCGCATTTTTTTGCTGATTTCAAATATATAAGTTTCATGAAGTTTAGTTCTACCGATCAAAAGTTGAGCGCCTGAGAAAATTTGCCAGATTTTTTAAAAAAAAGGGGGAAACACCCCCTAAAAGTCATAGGACCTTAATGACAATCACACCGTCGGATTCAACGTATCAGAGAACCCTACTAAAAAGGCTTCAAGCTCCTATCTGCAAAAATGTGGAATTTTGTATTTTATGCCAGAAGAAAGATCACAGATGCGTGTTTTTTGTTGTTTTTTTTTCCAGTGGTGATCGTATCGACCCAGTGGTCCTAGAATATCGCGGGAGGGCTAATTCGAACTGAAATTAAAAGTTCTAGTGCCTTTCTTAAGTGACAAAAAAATGAAGGGCAACTAGGCCCCCTCCCACGCTCATTTTTCCAAAATTCACCCGATCAAAATTTTGAGATAGCTATTTTGTTCAGCATGGTCGAAAAATATATTGACTATGTCTTTGAGGATGACTTAATCCCCCCCCCAGTCCCCGAAGGAAGGGCTGCAAGTTTAGAACTTTGCCCAATGTTTACATATAGTATTGGTTATTGGGAAGCATACAGACGTTTTCAGGGGGATTTTTGCTGGTAGTGGGGGGTGGAGGGTGGATGGGGGTTTATGTGGGAAAATCTTTCCATGGAGGATATTTCTTTGGGAGAAGGGACATTTCTATGAAGCAATGTCCCAGCATTATTTAAAATAACGATCAAAAATTAAATTAAAAAACAAGTTTTTTCGACCGAAATTAAGGTGCAACATTAAAACTTAAAACGAACAGAAATTATTACATATATGAGAGGTTCTCCTCCTAGTCAATACCTCGCTCTTTACGATAATGTTTGTCTAGTACTTTCAAAACAGATATCTATTCTAATTAAACGGCCTTTGTGATTCAGGGCCATTCTTAAAGAATTGGAACAAAATTCAAACTTCAGCGTAAAGAGCGAGATATTGACTAGGGGGAGAACCCCTCATTTACGGAATAAAAATATAATAATATAGAAATTGGTTACGTAAATTATTTTGTATGTTACGTCGGATCAAAATTTCGAGAAAGCCATTTAGCCAAAAAACTAAAATTAATGTACAAATTTTATTTTATTTATTCATGTACAGTGAGCCAAAATCAAAGCTCCATTAATTCAAAAACGCTCAGAAATTTTTTTTTTTTACTGAAAGTAAGGAGCGACATTAAAACTTAAAACGAACAGAAGTTATTCCGTATATGAAAGGGACTGTCCCCTTCTTAACGCCTTAATCTTTACGCTAAAGTCTGACTCTTTCTCACAACTCTGTTTTCTAAAACAATTTAACTATTAAAAATTAAAAAAAACATTAACTATCAGTTAATAACAGCAACATTTTAACAGCAACATTTTATGCTGTTGTGAACTAATAAACTATCAGTTCGCAACAGCAACATTTTAAGAAATTTAAAAATAAATTTCTTGTGAATTATTGTCTTGATTCAACACTAGCTGTACTGAGCCGATCGTGCTCAAATGCCTCCTCCGGGCAAAACTATGGTGTTTTCTTACGTGGATGGTGCAATATTCTCTGAAGTAGTGTGCGGATGGTCTTAGATCATAATATAATATTATTCTGTTCTGCTTAAAGCTTTCTCCAATAGGCAATGCAAAGAACTCCCCCTAAAAAAAAGTACCTCCGGATCCCACCCTAAATACTAATGAAATTGATCCATTTATTCCCATCTTGGCTGGTCAAGCTCTCTTTCACAAAGCTCACATGAAAGCTCAAATTCTGAGAATAGGATAATGATCAGTGTTGGAGCTAATTTCACCATAGATGCTAATGGCTTTCAAGAGGTCTTTCTAGGAGCTCCAAACAAAGGAAAAAAACGTCCCCAACCAAAAGTATTTCCCCTCCTCCTGTCCAAGTTTCTTCTTCCCAAAACTTAGGCATTTACCTCAAAATTACTCCTAATACTCCCTTTGATATAACAAAGATTACTACAATAAGGGTTGCAATTTTCAAAATGTTAAAATCAGTGTTTTCTCTTAACATTCACCGTGATGGATCTTTGCTAATAGCTGTCCAAGATCAGAAATCAGCAGATATAATACTTAATCTAAAATCTCTTCTGAATACCCCAATTAATTCATCTAAATGGAACCCAAAACAATCCCCAACAAAATAGTAGTATATAATGTTCCCCTAGAAATACCAATTCAGGAGTTAAAAGAAGGGCTCTCAAATAGAGCAGGTAACGCAATCCCTGTAGAAGATGTCACTCAACTGGGTAAACCCAACTCTAATGGATTAAAAAGAAGTAGATCTTTCTTATTTACGCTGAAGGAAAAAATTAATATCCCAGAAAAGTTATTCCTATTGGGGCAAATCAAACCGCACAAGGAATACAAGCCAAAGCCTATCCAGTGTCAGAAGTGTCTGAAACTGGGACACACAACAAATAAATGCAATGAAATTCTCCTAGCCTGTAGTAATTGTAAAGGCTCCCATCCTAAAGAGTTGACAACTTGGAATAACACTCAGCCTACAAGTATCAATTGTAAAGGCCCACATGAATCCACCAATAAATCACAATGCCCTGCATATAAGAAAAGAGCACTAACACTCCAAATAGCAATAGAGAAGGCCATCCCATACCCTTTTACAGCTATGGAAGCAAATGCTGCCCAATCACACCAAATAAAACCTATATTGAAATCAAATAAAACTCCCAAGTCCAACACTCCCAATGCATCCAGTACTCCTTACAAAACACCATCCTTTAAGCCCCCTAGCTCACATCTCTATCAGAAAGAATCACCAAGCCAACAAGCCTCCTAGCCTAGTGAGATGAGGTCGGCCTGGCACCCCCTCCCAACGAGAAACAAACCAGAAACACTACCAGGAATTAGTCCCTTAACTGACAAACTGGATGCACAACCAAACATGCAAACCCCAAATATATGCTTATTCATTCTAAACTGCAATGCAGTTCAGGCCATGAATATACATCAATAACAGAAAACAAAAATCATTTCTGAATTGCCAAAAATCTACACCCCTGATGATATGCTCATTCAAGCAAAAAAAGATCTTGCTTTACTATTAACAAAGCTGAACATTGATACACAGTCATATGAAAAATAAATCAACAACACAGCACATATCAATACTCCAGTGGAATGTAAGATCACTTACAGAAAATAAGTTAAATGAACTAATATATTTTATGAATAATAATTCCATCAATATTGCTTGCCTCCAGGAAACTCATTTAACCCAAAATCAACAAATTAAGTCTCTGGGATACACTATCCTGAGAAAGGATAGATCATCAGAGAGAAAAGGAGGTGGAGTAGCTTTAATAGTTAAAAATAATATAAAATTCTGTGCCATCAATTTTCCAGATTTTGTAAATGATGTTGATGTAATTGGTATCAGTGTTTGGCTGAATAATACAAAAACTTACATATTAAGCTTTTATAACCCTAATGGCCAAACTACAGATGCCATGGATTTCTTCAGGTATATAAATAATTCTAATAGGTTGAAAAATATCAATATTTGTGGAGACTTTAATGCCCATAGCCTTTTGTGGGGGAATAAACCAGCAAATAAAGCTGGTAAGTTCATTGAGCATATGACTTCAAATAATAATGAATTAGCTGTTGCTACCCCTCCAAACCTGAATACATATTTCAACCCCAAAGATGGCAGTTTCTCTACAATTGACCTACAAATTGTGTCTTTAAATATTTTGAATAAGATTTATATAAATAAAATTGATAGTCTATGTACTGACCACTTTGCCATAGTTTGCTCCCTAAACGAACCTGCTGAAACCCTATCACATACCTCCAAATGTATCAACACTAAAGCAAATTGGCCTATGTTCCAAAATAAGCTAAATGATGAAATTACAAGTTTCACCCAAAATTCATGCATTTCAAACGCAACAGCTGACACACATGCTTAAGTTTTGGCATCTTTACTAATAAATACAGCTAATCATGCTATCCCAGGACAACACCCAGGAAAACCTTCCCTAAACATATTCCCAAAGCATGGTGGACAAATGAGTGCCAAAATAAATGGAGAACAAAAAAGGCAGCTAGGAGAACATTCTTAAAAAAAACCATCACCTACTACATATTTAAAAAAATTACAAGCAGAACCATAATAAATGCTAAATATAACTACTGGAATAATTTTGCAAATAATCTCTCCAGAGAAACACATGAGCCAATTATACATAGGGTCATAAGCAACATCTGTTGGAAACAGACTTCCCCCAATCAACTTCTGCATGAGCTTATACATAATAATATACATTATGACAATGATAATGAAAATGCTAAGCTATTTGCCACTCTTTTTGTTAATAAGCTAACATCAAATAATTGTAGCAAAATGCCCCCAATTCCTATGAACCTAAGTTACCAACCTCGCCCAGGATCCGAGTATATAACCAGCCCATTTTCAATCCAGGAAATAAATAATGCAATAAATCATATTAGGACCAAGACTAGCGGCAGCTATGACAATATACACCCTACATGGATAAAGAATCTCACCCCTTCATACAAACAAGAACTTCTAAATTGTTATAATCATGCTTGAGCTTCATCTATGTTCCCAATATCTGGAAATGTTCGTCCCTCCTACCAATCCTAAAGAAAAATAAACCCAAAAATAACCCTGAGTCTTATAGGCCCATAATGATTACTCCTGTGATGGGGAAAATAATGGAGAAAATGATCTATTACCGACTCCTCTGGTTTGTTGAAAAAATAATATGATCCCTCACACTCAAACTGGCTTCAGGAAACACCATTCCTCAACAAATGCTTTTATATTGTTTACAAATGCAATAAATAAATCATTCTGAAAAAATAATGTCCTAGTTGCAGGTTTCATAGATTTTGAAGGGGCATATGACAATGTGAACCACCAAATCCTTTTAATTAAACTTGCAAACCTTTGACTACACCCCAAGCTAGTATCTTTTATAAAATCTTTCATAGAATTGCAAAGTTTCATTGTTTATGTAGGCTCGGCCTCTTCATCACAAAAGACAATAACCAAACGCCATCCTCGGGGAGCAGTCCTCAGCTGCCTCCTCTTTGCCCTATATCTCTGGGACATGAGCCTCCCCCACACGAATCTACAATATGCTGATGATCTGGTACTATGGTCATCTGGCAAGACCTTTGAGATTGCACAGTCAAAGCTGCAAAAGTCATTTTTCCAATTTGAAAAATTCTCTCAACATTCAGATTTACCCATTGCACCTACCAAGTCAAAACTAATCCAATTTCACCGAAAGCGAAATCATGTTAATGCAAGACTAACTCTAAATGGAACAATTATTCCAGAAGATAATCATATTAATTACCTAGGTCACATGCTTGACCAAAAAACTTAATTTCAACCTCCACATTTCAAACACAATAAAAAATGCTATAGAAAAACAATTATACTAAAAAGACTTCTTCCCACACCCTGGGGCTGTAAAGAGAAAACCATACTCCAGTTTTTAAATCACATATAAGACCCCATTTTGACTATGGGCTCATCGTCTATGGTGCATGTGCAAAGACCCAGATGCAAAAAATTGAAACAATACAAAACGATATAATACGTCTCATATTTGGTCTTAGGAAACCCACAAGCACCAAGTTTCTGCTTATGGAGAGTGGATTAACAACAATAAGGAAGAGACGTAGCTTTATCTTGATAAAACATCTTACAAAAATTGAATCAAACAGCTCACACACCCTACATAATTGGTTAAGAAATCCAGCAATGTATAGAGGCATTGCAGATGAGTATGCCAATAATCAGAAGAAGTTCCCTGTACCCGCAAAGTCTATTGCACCTACTTTCCCCCAATCCCCTCCATGGAATTGGTCAATCCCCATAATAAATACTGATTTCTCAAAGTGGACTAAAGATTTAACCCCAATCGCTTTTGTCCAGAAAAAATTGCTGAAATTAATACAATTACTTATAAAAACCATTTCCAAATCTTTGTTGATGGGTCCAAAATGAATGAGAAGGTTGCAAGTGGTGCCTTCCTTCCTCACCTGAAAATTGCTATGGGTGAGAGATTGTATAATAATGTATCTATAATGTCTGCAGAGTTAAATGCCATAATCATGGCATTAGAACAACTTATGGAAAATAAACCCTTGATTGCTAATTCAAATAATATTATAGTTTATTCTGACTCTTTATCAAGCCTTGAGTTGCTGTCTTCAGCTCCTCAGTATAAGCTTGATATTGACGCTTATCATTGTCTTAGTATTATAGATAATCTTGTTTCGAGTGGCATAAGAATTTATCTTCAGTGTACTCCTAGCCACTCTGGCGTAAGTGGTAATCATCAGGTTGATGAAATAGCAAAAAATGCTAAAAATTTCGACCAGCCAAGTGGGTGACCAATCCCGATTAGATATATTTACCGATGGAGACTTTCAGATATTATGTTTAATAAGAAAAATCCTACTCTTTCCCCCTTTCCCAATAAGTATGTTTCCAAAATTTATCATAGAATTCGTTCTGGAACAAATGGACTAAACTTTCTTGCATTCTCATCTCAGTTTCCTAATTCAAGTGGTTCAGTTCCCCTGTCCCCTCTTTGCAGGTATTGTATTATGAATAATGAAACAATTGACCACTGCCTATTTGAATGTAAGTTGCTGATGTCTGCACAGCATACTTTGCATTGTAAACTGTTAAAGTGCTTCAAATACCACAAAATCTCACAATCAGCCAAGAGCCTAGCCGATTATACCTGCACACAGAGCACAGAAATCGATATCTATCATCTTATATTTGAACTCCTTGAGTCGAAAGATCTACTGAGAATAACTAATAAATAAGAGACAACTAAGCCAGTAGCTTTGTAGCCCACAGAGTGAAGCAGAAGGAAAAGGGCTAAATAGTATCAACTGAAAAGCCCGCCTGCTGTGAAATAGAAGAAGAACAACTATTAAAAAAACATTAAAAATTTGACCACGCCTCCATTTTCATACTTTTGTTTATGTATAAACCAGTGTTAACAATTGGTCTTAGTAATTGTCTTGCAATGTTTTCAAATATGCTATTCGTTTCTTGAGTTAATAAATAATATGAAGAAAAAAGTCAAAATTTGGAATCTGATTAATATCATTTCATTAAAAATTTTGAATTTAGCGCCAAAAATCATCAACCATAAACTTTCCTACTGTGAGGCTGGACTCGCTTTTCATTCTTTTTCCATCAGCTGAAAAACGAAGCTGGCTTAGCTTTCCGTTGTTTATATTTATTATTCACGACCAGTGAAAAACTGCCAGACAGTTTACTCAGGAGCAGACCCAAATCAGCCAGATTTTGTTTTCAGTAAAGTCCAAATTGCATTTCCGTTAGAAAGCACAAAGAGGGTGAGTGTTTCAGACCGTCTATGGTTTAATATAAGTCTTTAATTTTCTTTGAAAGACCTTCTTTGTAAAACCAGTTCAAAAATATTATTTATGTTCCTTTTTAAGTCACATAGTCTTTTTCAATATTTAAGAAAAGAATAGTTTTAAAAAAAATCTTTTCTCCACAAAAATCAAGTTTTTGGCATACCATTTATATTTTGAACACAAGAATGCCAAAAATTAATAGTTTTGCTGTAGTGCTTCGGATTGATGGGTATGGGAAATTATATTCAAATATATGTGTTGAAAATCTGCAAAACCTTAGAGGTTCTATAGGGCTGAAGGAATTGTGACCCACATCAAATTAAAATATTAATTAAATTACAACCTCTTAAATTACATTTTAGGTCAACATCCCCCTGAACATTTTCTGAAATATTCACCTTGATACCCTTAGCCCTCAAAATTATAGTAGCTTTAACAGTAGTGACAATAGTAATAGTAATAGTAGAATAAACAGTTAAACATAGTGCCTTTCGATAGTTCAGAATCCCCTGAAAGTTTCAAATTAATATTCTAAGACTCTTCGTTAGTTCGACAGTTCGATACTCCCCTACACATACCTTGAAAGTTTCAACTTGGGATTCCAAGCCGATCCTGTGATATTTTTGATACTCTTAATTGACAACCTAAATGCACCTAATGTGTTTGGAGTCAGTTTAACATCCCCTCAAAATTCCCTGAGTCTTTTACCTTAATATCTTTAACCTAAATAATAGTAGCGCTAGTAGCAGTAGTGGCAGAAGTAATAGTAGTAGTAGTAGTATGAGAATAGTGCCTTTGATAACCTGCATGCACACCGGGCGTTTTAGTTTGACAACACCGTGCGTGTGAATATAACAGCACCAATTCTGGATGACATTGTATTGCTAAAAGCAACCCTGTCAATTGGTACCCTTAACACCTGAACCCTTGCTAAACAAGGAAAAACAGACTTACTTCAGAGAGAGATCAGCCGGTATACCTGGGACATTATTGGTTTATCCGAAACCCTTCTCCAATTCACTAGTGAAGAGAAACATACCACCACCCTTATTCTCTCTGGAAGTAATAATGGGAAACATCAACAGGGAGTCGGCTTTCTTCTGGAGGGCTAAGAAATCTCTGATTTCTGCAACTTTCATATCCGAGCGGCTTATTATAATCCGACTGAAAGAATTGTCTGTCAATATTATAATAATCCAAGTTTATACCCCTGACTCCAGTAGATATGATGAAGAGTATGAAACCTTCTATCTCCAGCTTCAAAGTCTAGCCGATTCTGTCCCATAAAAGGATGTAATTTTTGTCGTTGGTGACATTAATTTCATTGCTGGCAAGGACTACACAGGCCACGAAGATATGATGGGTAAATTTTGCTACGGGCAAATAAACAAAAGAAGGGAGCACCTAATGGAATTCTTCCCAGAGGATTCTGGGTAGAATTCTGCCCTGGATTCTGGTAAAGCCCACATAAGACACAAAAATTTGGTGGGCAAAGTTGGCCAAGGGCAAGCCCTGGATCACAGACGAGATCTTTCATCTCTGCGAGGAAAAGTGCAGCTTCGTCAACAAGCTTGACGGAGAAATCAAAGACCGATACAAGAAACTATAAGGCGCTGTAGAAAACAATACGCTGTGCTCATCGCGCCTTTGTTAAAGAAAATTGTGAGCAGTCTTAAATGGCTTTTATGAAAGGAGACTCACGTTTCATGTACAGAAGAGTAAGGGACCCCGCTAAAAAAAGGACCTTATGACTTGCTCCCTTCTTGACGAAAGCGGTAAACATATACAATCCACAAATTGAATCTGATCTAGAAGGAAAGAGCACTTCGACAATAAATTAAATCCAACAATTCTTCCTGACCCAGCTGTGGTATCCAGTTTCCCCGTAATCGCGACCGACCCAAGCCCATCTCCCTTTTGCTCTGAAATTGAAGCATCCATCAGATACTTGAAGACCAAAAAAGCTGCTGGCTCTGATGGAATGCAAACCTGAACTTCTGAAAGCTAATTGTGAACCCTCGTTGATCTTAATCATGAAATAACAATAGCAGCATGGAAAATAGGTCATTTCCTCAGACAAACCTGTGAGGCTACAATAATCCCACTACATAAGAAAGGCTCAAAAGCAGTCTGTGACAACTACCGACCCATCAGTCTGACCAGCAATACTGCTAAAATAATGACAAAAGTCATGCTAGGACACATCCGAGCTTTATGCTCAGCGGTCATTCCAGAATACCAAGCGGTTTTTGAGCCAAATAGGTTAACAGTTGATCAGATTTTCAAAGCCCGTCAGATCATGGACAAATATCTTAAAAGGGACCGCAATATCTACAAGCTCTTCGTTTTCATTTTCGATTTCGATTTCAAGATTTCAAACAGGCCTTTGACCTTGTTTGGAGAGAAGGCCTATGTTATGTTCTTCATAACTTTGGAATTCCAACTAATTTAGTCTCCCTCCTAAGGGACATGTACACAAGGTTCAGAAGCCATGTCATGACTGGAGAAGGCCTCGCCAAAAATTTTGCAACAGCAAATGGTTGTCTACCAGATTGATTGCTATCACCTGAGCTCTTTAATCTCTTTTTAACTACAGTCCTTTCAGTAGCTGATAGTCCATCCGGTGCCCTCATAAGAGGGGTAATGACAGACAAGCTTGCCTATGCCGATTATATAGCCTAAATTCAGAGACCCTTCGTAATCTTCGATCCTGGACTGACATCGTCCACATGACAACCAACCTCTTCAGATTGTTCATCAACACCTTGAAAGCGATGGCAATACATTGCTATCGCTCATGTGAACCTGATTCTCTGGTAAACTCCAGCCTTCATCTTTAACATGATAATATAGAGTGGATTGATGAATTTACCTACCTTGGTAGCTTACTTACCTCCAACAATAGGCACTCCAAAGGCATCAAGACAAGTCTGGCACTTGCGAATTCCAACTTTAAAAGTCTGATGCCCATCTGGAGGAACAAGAACTTATCAGCAGCGATTAAAGTGAGGCTATTTAACTCGTTATGACCCATACAGCCACATTACACCTGTGAATCCTAGACTCTAAAATTAGATGATAAGTATCGTCTTCCTGCCTGCGAAACAAAATCACTACGAATTATTGCCAGTACCACCTATCATGATATATTTTCCAACATCAAGCTTCTCCGTAATCTCAAGGTAAAACAAATCATCCTTGAAAGAATAAAACTGCAGCAGCTTAGATGGCTAGGGCACATACACCGTAAGCCATAGCTTTAAAACCTTGCCCTGGGGGCTGTGGGGGGTTTGTCTTTCTCAAAGACATAATTTCCGGACCTATTAACTACGTTGAACAAAACCGATGTCTCAAAATTTTGATTGGACGTGTATGGAGAAAAGCTGGGCGTGAGTATGGATTTAGTTGCCCTACAATCACTTTTTACTATTAGGCACTAGCCCTTTCAATTTCCAATTGAATGAACCCTTTTTGAAGTTTTTACGACAACGCTTTCCATAAAAACCTTATATGCCCCCATGGGTACTTACAACCCTTGCCCTGAGGGCTGTGGTGGGAAGGGGGGGGTGTCATTCTCAAAGACCTAATTTCTAGAGCTTTCAACTAAGTTGAACAAAATGGCTATTTCAAAATTTTGATTAGATGTGTTTCGGGAAATGGTGGGCGTGAGAGGGCGATCAGTTGCCCTCGAGTCACTTTCGACTATTAAAAAGGGCACTATCCCTTTTAATATCCAATTGAATGAACCATTTTTGAAGTTTCTACGACAACGCTTTCTATAAAAACCCTATATGCCCCCAGGGCATAACTTACAACCCTTGCCCTGAGTATTTTTTTGGGGGGGCGGGGGGGTTGTCATCCTGAAAGACCTAATTTCCGGAACTTTCAACTACGTTGAACAAAAAGACTATCTCAAAATTTCGATTGTATGTGTTTGTGGAAATGGTAGGCGTAGGAGGGTGGCTAGTTCCCTTCAAATCACTTTTGACTACAAAAATAGGACACTAGCCCTTTCAATTTCCAATCGAATGAACCTTTTTTGAAATTTCCACAACAATGCTTTCTATAAAACCTTATATGAACCCAGGGCATAACTTTCAACCCTTGTCATGAAGGTTGTGGAGGGTTTGTCATCCTCAAAGACCTATTTTCCATAACTTTCAACTACGTTGAACATAATGGCTATCTCAAAATTTTGATTGGATGTTTTTGGGGAAATGATGGGCGTGAGAGGGGGTTAGTTGCCCTCCAATCTCTTTCGACTATTATAAATGGTACTAGCCCTTTCAATTCCCAATCGAATGTGCCCTTTTTGAAGTTTCAAAGGCGGTATATTTGCATAAATGCTAATCTGGAATATATTAGGAACTGCAGTGAATCACTATTTTTTTTTTTTTTTTGTCAATTAGCTTCTTGTATGATTTATTCCATTGAATCCTGAACATACGTGCTATATCGTGAAAAATCCCAAGATTTAGGAAAAAACCACTAGTTTTAGAAAAAAAATCGCTGTAAATCACTAGCTAGAAGAAAATCACTAGGCAACATAAAATCACTAGAAATAGTGACAAATCACTAGGGGTGGCAACCCTGCTCTCTCGTACTTCCAATCTCTTCTATATTCTTTCTTCTGACTTCTTCTTACCCCACTTGAGACCACCTGTTATTTTTCGCCTTCAAAATAACACCTCTCGATATGAATCTGGTTCAAGTGACTGAGAAAATTTGTTGAATTCATGCTACCACAGTTCATTAAGGAAAAACGACACAAATTGTTAAACTCAACCTTTTTTTTTGCAGAACTCAAGGGCTTACTATCCAACAGTGATCAAACATTAGTACTGCTGTTTGTATCTTTGCATTTTAAAGGGATACAGAAAAACACAGACTATCCAACGTGTTCAAAGCTCCTGTGCTTGGTAAACAATTAGTTTTACAAATAATTTTTGGAATAATTAAATAAAAAAAAGAAAAGTTTTTTCAACTAAAAGTAGGGAGCATCATTAAAACTTAAAACAAAGAGAAATTATTACATTATCAGGGGGGTGGCTCCACAGTTACCCTTAACATCTCCACGCGTAAAATTGAGTCGGCAAATCAAGACATAAGAAGAATTTCGTCTAGGAATTCTAACGAATTCCCCCAATGTAAAATTTTCCCTGAAAAATTTACCCTCCGGATGCATCTCTCCTCATGGAAAATAATTCTTGTGGAAAATCTCACTAGTAGAAACTTCTCCAACCCCCCTCCCCCTATCCGAAAAATGTGTTCATGCTTACAAATACCCATAAAAAATACTATATGCAAAGAATGGGCAAATTTTATAACTTAAAGTTCTTTTCCCAGAGGCTGTGGGGGGTCATGATATCTCCAAAGACATAGTTATTCGGCCTTTAAACCATACTGACCAAAATTGCTTTCTCAAAATTTGGATCGGACAATTTTGAAAAAAAAGGGCGTGGGAGGAGGCTTAATTGCCCTCCAATTTTTTTTATCTCTTAAAAATGGCACCAGAACTTTTAATTTCTGTTCGAGTGAACTCTCTTCCTGTATTCTAGGACCACTGGGCCGATACGATCACCCCTGGGAAAAAAACAAATAAACAAGATCCGTTATCTTTCTTCTGGCAAAAAATAAAAAATTCCACATTTTTGCAGATAGGAGCTTGAAACCTCTACAGCAAGGTTCTCTTATACGCGGAATTTGATGGTGTGATTTTCATTGAGATTCTGTGACTTTTAGGGGTTTTTTCCCCTTTTTTCAAAAATCAGGCAAATTTTCTCAGGCTTGTAACTTTTGATGGGTAAGACTAAAGTCAATGAAACTTATATATTTGAAATCAAAATAAAAAGTCAATTCTTTTGATATATCTATTGGTATCAAAATTCCGTTTTTTAGAGTTTCGGTTACTATTGAGCAAGGTCACTCTTTACATACAGTTTGTTACCGTGAACTGTTTGATACAACACAAGTATTCTCCTTTAGGTTATAAGACATGACAGAACCAAATACTATGTTAATTAATTATAAATGAAACAAAAGCAGTCGGTTAAAAAGATTGGTATAATCTAATGCCCCCCAAAAAAGTGGTTAGCGAAGCCCCTGTGTGTAATATGTCTAAATTTCTATTAAATCTTAGATATTAAGCATATATTTTAGATAAGATTTATGGATAATTTGGAACCCTTACCCCTAAAACTGTACTTATTATGTCACCCCTCGAGGCAAATTTCATGAATTTTCAGCAATTTTAGAAAAATTACTTTCTTAGAATTTGTACCTACAGTTAATTGGGGCTGCGGTGACGATTAAGAATACTAGGATGGTTAAAAGGACACAACGCACTTGTTTATAATTCCCGTGGAAGAGGTAATGCTACTTTATCTGTTGTTGTGGTCGGTACCGCAAAAAAGATATACCTTCGCTGAAGCTTCTCGGCCTTGTTTATGGCCAAGAAAAGTGTTGTACTCCAACCCTGTTATTGGACTACGTTGTATTTGGGTTCTACGTCGAAACTGACTGCGCTCAAGTATAGTTGTAGTAAGCGTGTTCTTGCTAAACTTTTTTCCGTAATAGCTCTCTCACACTCGCTATATATCTCACCCTCCAGGATTTCTTATTATATATGGAACAGTTAAGGATTCGAACACGGTTTAGCCGCTTTTTCAAGTTTCTGTTAAGTTTCCCGTTGCATATCAGGAATGGTGATATTATCCAAATATTCAGTTTCCGATCCTTTGGCTCTTGCGTTTTTAGCTCTCAAGCGTGTAAAGTTTTTAAAAGAAGCCTAGATCATTTGTAGTATTGTCATTTCGTCTTATACACGATTGTCGTTTTAAATGATTATATGCTTTGTATTTGAGATGTTTAGAAGTTGAAATTTTTCACGTTATTCATTTTCTTTATCATATTTTCATTTATTTTATTTGCGTCTTTTATATGGGCCAAATGGGCCGAATGTTTGTAAATGGGCCAAAATGAACTTAACATACAATCCTTAAATAAGACTTTGTCAGTGACTGCTTTTATAAAGACTTCAAAATTCAGCAATATTAATGGATAAAAATATGCTCTTTGTCCTTGTGCTACAAATTGTGCGTAAAATTAATCTTTTGCTATACAAGAGGATATATATCTCTTACTCTTGAAATACAGCAACACAAAGTTTCTAAAAAAAATTTGGAATATCTCTATGGGAAACAGTAAAAATTAATGAAAGTCTGAAGTACTATATTCAAATGAATACACTTACACTTCTTGACTCAATAGTTCGTATCATGCAATTTTTGAAACCCTTCCTTTAAGCCCAGCATAAAGACTTTTCAGGAGAGAGGGTTCCAGCCCCACGCTTTGGCTATAAAACCCGCTTCGAGAAAATTCGTGTTGCACAGCGCACATTCGATCCGTATCAGAACCAGCGGTGTGTGAAAACGTAGAACGTTGAAACACTCAAGAAAATGCAGCATGAAGATGTTCAATTTAAACAGCGGAACTATGATCTCCCTGCTACTTATTTTTAGCTTTAGTTTTGTGATTGGGCAGGAAAAGGAAAGAGAGTTGACTATAAGCGTTCAACCAGGAGCTAAAGAGTGCTTTTATATTGAAGTACATTCAGGGCAAACATTGGATATTGACTATCAGGTGAAGGGTTAGCATATAGGCTGCTAAGACAGTGTGAAATGTTGGAAAAATTTGGTAAATCCTAGACAAGCTAGGCCTACTGTTTGCTATCTTGGAAAGTGGTTAGGTTACGAACATTCAGTAATGAATCCAGGGCATAAAACATACTTTGAGAAGGTGTTCCCCAGGTACTAGGCCTAGGCTAGGCTATGTTAACCCTCTTCTGATTTCTATGTCTTAGAGATTAGCCTACTTAACAGGTCCTATTGGAATTTAGACAAATGGGGTTACATTTTTGTAACCACACAAAGAAGTTATAGACCTAACCAAACCTGCAAAATACTTGATTTTTGATTCAAACCATTTTCCTACTGTTTAAAGTTCTTCAAATTTTATCAATAAAAATAGCTCTGAATTTTGTGATTTGAAACTTTTCCATCAAGAATTCAGGGTATAGGCCTATAGCCTAGGCTATTTGCACATTAGGGGGGTGTGGAGTAAAATTCATGGTAAATTCACAGTGGGCCATATAATTTAGCTAGGATGAAAGTGAAAACATTACCTTACCTTAATCACCTTAATCCATTTGAGAGCTTTAAGGTCCTCCAGACCTGTAGTGCTCTTGAGTTGACGACTCCCAATTGAACCTCCACTGCCTCTTCTCCCACTCCTTGTCAAAGTGGCAATTGAAAGACTGGATCAAGGGAGCGCTGACAGTTGATTCCTTCAATTGATTCCAGTGGTTTATGACTCTTCTTGAGAAGTAGATTTGACAGGTTCTCAATCTGGAGCTTAACTTTGGCAGCTTCTTGGAGTGTCCTCTTGTGTAATGATGGCTTGTGCTATGACTGCTGCTAAAGATGGTAGAATTTTCTTCTTGGTTTGTAAGTCAGCATCATATTGCTATGCATGTGTCTGTAGATGAGGGTAGATAGCTTAAGTTGCTTGAGGTGGTCCTCATATGAAGTTGATTTTAGGCTTTTCATGCACATTGTTGCTCACCTCTGAACATTTTTGATGAGCCTTACATCTTGCCAATAAGAAGGACCTGCAAGGCACATGCCAAAATCAAGATGGGGTCTGATGAGAGTTTTATATAATTTTATGAATATTGTTGCCTCTTGGCTACTGATGGTCCATTTTAATAGGCCAAGGCTGGAATTTGTATGGGAAACAACATGCTGGACATGGCTGTGGAACTTCAACTTATCGTCAATGATGACACCACCAAGGTCCTTTTCTTCTTCTCTGTTCTCTAGATGCTCAATTGTTTTTGTGATGGGATTGTAAATTGAGTAGGTAGCCATTGGGTTGTTAGGTCCAAGGTGCAAAATACAGCATTTGATTGTATTGAATTGAAGGAGCCAGTCTTGAGTCCAATCCTGTAGCCTGTCTATGTCACGTTGGATGGTCTGTGGATTTGCAATGCCAAACAGCTTGGCATCATCTGCAAACAAATGCACACTATTATCTACATGATCGAAAATGTTGTTGATGTACATCAAGAAAAGGGTTGGGCCTAGTACAGTTCCCTGTGGTACCCTGCTCATTACCATGGCCCCATGGGAGTAGATTGGCTGGCCACCCATCTCAAATAAGTGGACTTTCTGCTTGCGGTTGGTGAGGAAATTCATTAGTCAGTCCATCACAGCTGAATTGATGCCAGAGGCAAATAATTTGGAGCACATTAAATGTGCGGTACCTTGGCAAAGTCCAGCAGCAGTAGGTTGACTGGTTGTCCTTGGTCAATCAGATTTGTAATTTCTTTGTATGATTCCAATAGGTTTGTTTCAATTGATTTTCCTGACTGGAATCCATTCTGCTTGGGCAACAAGATCTTGTTTTTGGTTAAATGTTTGAGAATTGAATTGTATCAAGTATCTTAACAACAGCTGAAGTTAGGCTAATGGGTAAATAATTTTCAGATTTGGTGCAATCACATTTTTTGAATACTGGCGTTATGTTGGCTACTTTCCAGTCTGCTCGTAGCTCTCTAGAGATAAGTGACGTCTGGAAGATTCTCATGAGGGGCTCTGCTATCACTTCTGCTGGTCCTAGCAAGTAATAGTCTGGGATGTATATTATCAGGCCCTAGCAAGTTGTTAGCATCTAGTTTCAGTAGACATTTAAGGACATCTGTAGATGATACAGTGGTGCTCTCCATTGGGGCTTTTACATTGTATTTTGGTGGGGAAGGTAATGGGCCACCTGGTTCAGTGGTGAAAACCAAGACAAATTGTAGGTTCAGTAAGTCAGTAAGCTTGTTAGTGTCTGTGGTTTCTTCACCTTGCTCTGTTATCAGTTTTTTGATATGTTGTCTATTGTGGTCCTGGCTAGAGACGTACTGCCAAAACTTCTTTGGGTTTATGTTGGCTTCATCAGCAAGTTTGGATTCAAAGCTTGTGTACAAGGCCTGCGTCAAGTTTTTAAGTTTGTTCCGGCTTTTGGATTATACATCATTTGATGCTTTTTTTATGTTCTTTCATAATCAAGGAGGCACCCTTGTGCCTCTTTAAAGAGGCAACCCACCACAATGTTAAGCAATTTCTGGTCCTAGCAGTTGCAGAGAGACGGCAGTGATCACATTTTGTAGCCTAAGCTCAAACTAAGAAACATGCAAAATTTCACCCCCCCCCCTCCGACTTTATCTTCATGGGGGAAAGTGGGCTGGAAGTTCTGACCCTTCCACCACAGCTCCCCTTTAAAGTTGTCCAATTGGGCTGAAATTTAGAGGATAAGCTTTCCTGGGGCCTGGGAGCTTATCCTCAAAATTTCAGCTCAATCTGATCACTCCTTCCCTGTTTTCCAAAAACCAAATATAGCCACTTAATGTTCATCAAGTTTTTTTTTTTTTATCAGCCACACCTACAGGCCACATTTGGCAACAGATTTGGGTTAATGAGGACTCATTTGAAGCAGAATTCGACCTGTTAGGGCCTTTTGATATTTTCAGACCAAAAAAATTATCCACGAATTTACATTTACAATAAACCTCATTTTCCTATACGAGCCCATGTTAATTTTTCCCACCACAGCCCCCTTTTAACGTTGTCCAATCGGGCTGAAATTTAGAGGGTAAGCTTTCCTAGGGCCTGGGAGCTTATTCTCAAAATTTCAGCTCAATCTGATCACCAAGTTTTGTTCATCTAGTTTTCTTTTTTATCAGCCATGCCTACAGGCCCCAGTTGGCAACGGATCCGGATGAATGAGGACTCATTCAAAGCGGAATTCAACCTGTTAGGGCCTGCTGATATTTTCAGACCAAAAAAATTATCCCCAAAATTTACATTTGCAAAAAACCTCATTTTTCTATAAGAGCCCATGTTAATTTTTCCCACCCCAGCCCCCTTTTAACGTTGTCCGATCGGGCTGAAATTTAGAGGATAAGCTTTCCTAGGGCCTGGAAGCTTATCCTCAAAATTTCAGCTCAATCCAATCACTCCTTCCCTGTTTTCCAAAAACCAAATATCAAGTTATTATTTTTTTTATCAGCTACGCCTACAGGCCACAGTTGGCAACGGATCCGGGTGAATGAGGACTCATTTGAAGCGGAATTTGACCTGTTAGGGCCTTTTGATATTTTCAGACCGAAAAAAATTATCCCCCAAATTTACATTTACAAAAAACCTTGTTTTCCTATAAGAGCCTATGTTAATTTTTGAAATTCCTAAAAGCATAGTATTTCATTATTAAATTAGATCAAAATAGTCCTCTTAACCTGACAAGACCAACTGCAAGTTTCCAAAAATTCCAGCTCTTTCCCAGAAGTTTTTTTTGTTGAAAGACGAAAATCTTACTTTGTATTTGCTTGCATCAAAAATAGATTGCAGAGACGAAAAATAATTTAACAAGAGTCTCTGATAGCACACTGGTCACTATTCCTGTGTGTCATGCGGAAGACCCAGGTTTGATTCCCTGTCAGAGTAAATTTTTTATATATTGAATTTAAAGTAGTATCTCTTAAATTTAAAGTTTAAAAAAGAAACTCAGTTTCTTTTTTAAATCCAATCTATTAAATCCTTTGGCTCAACAGGCGTCTCCAAAAGAATATCACAGTCGGCCTTCAGCTTACAGGTAAGTCTCCACTGCTTTCATAACATGCCGTATACCCGCATGCTCAAAGAAAAGTCAAAAAAAGAAAATCTTACTGTGCATTTGATTTGAGTATTCAGGAATTAAAAGCCTTAACACAAGAATCTTCAAAAACAGGGGGTTTGGGGGGCGGTAGCCCCCCAACTTTAACTCCTGACACAATCAGCTAGCAGTTAGTCAAGCAATAATAAGTAATAAACTGTACAAAAACATGCCAAAATTATTTGAAAAAACTACGTTTTCTAAAGAGTTAAAGAGGCTGAGTCACAAACTTTTGCAGCCTCTTTTGTTAAGATTTTTATTTTGGGGGTCTACTGCCTCCCTCAACCCCCGCTTTTTTCCTTACAAAGAAATGCTTTGCAACACAAATGAAGTCTGCTTGAATTTTTTACCATAAGGACATCCTATTGCATCTCTTTGATTAGAAACAGTACTGAGCCTGTTTGCTGGATTTTTTACAGGAGATTTTTCCCTAACTGATAACAAGCTATAATGTGATGAACTTAACAATTTTGAACAGAAAAAACAGGGAACAGAAGAAGGGCTCAGCATAAACAAGCTGTTTAGGTTCAGGTTCATATATTTTTCTATCATACATAATCACACTGAATACATAACTATACTTGGCACAGAGACAAGTTTGTAGTTATAACTGTAACAGACTGAGTTGTCATTGCCAAATTCTCTGAAGATTAAAAAAAAAATGCCATTGAAACAATTTTCATTTGTGTTGGTACAACCAACTGATTGCAGGCTACAGGACTTAAAAAATCTTAAGAAAAGAGGCTGCAAAAGCGGGGGTTTGGGGGGCGGCAGCCCCCAACTGTACCTCCTAATCCCTGTACGTTTTAAGGTTCGAACTTGTGACTCAGCCTCTTTAACTCTTTAGAAAACGTAGTTTTTTTCAAATATTCATATAAAATACCTTCAGGCCCCTTTAAGAGCTCAAGATGCAATTTGCACCAGAAGCAATTATTGAATTGTGAAAGAGCATAAAAAAGCATCAAATTATGTTTTTACTTTCATCCTAGCTAAACTATAGGGCCACCTAGAAATTTACCTACTCTTCTTGCACTCCATTTCAGCAGAAAATCCATTTTTCAAGGTTTCAAGGATTTTTAAAGGTCACTGCCCTATAGATAAAGAAGGAGTGGAGGTAGATATTTCAAAATACCTTCCCAGGACATACTTTATTTATAGATCAATCCCTTAAAGTTTCATTTTTTTGAACCTAACTAGGCTACTTTCCATGACAACAAAAAGCTGCTTGTCTAAAATTTTATTGAATTTTTTATTAAACTGTATGTTTCATTGATTATCTATGTAGAATGGGAACAAACCACTATATGCATCCTTTTATACTCTTTCCAAATGTACTAATCACTTCTTTTGAAAATTTGTATTTTGTACAATCAAAGTAACAATATTGATACTAAAGTGACTTAATATTTGCCATTAGAAAATAGTTATGATGCTAAAATTCCTGAAAACTACTTTAAACCAATCATAAATACCTATTTATCTAAAAAATTAGGCTACCTCACTACTTCTTTCCCCCACTCCTGATGGATAAATATACTGTACACCAAAATTTTAGATAAGGAGATTTTGTTGCCACCTTTTCATTATTCAATAATCATTTCTGGGGTAAAGAACATTGTGTGCCGTTAAAGGTTTCAAAACAGCCCATAGACACTAAAACTAAAATAAAAACTGTATAGTGAGACATTATTGTTTTTCTTAGTCTTAATAGTAAAATTTTAATTTGAAAACAAATTTGCTGGAATTTTTAAAGAGAGTTAGAAACCTCCTTAAAGATGATGTCAGTATTGCTGTGACATTATTTTTGAGGGGCTTCAGGCTCCTCTTAGAAGTCCCAAAAATTTGTTTTCAAAACTACATTTTACTAATAAGACTAAGGAAAATAATAATTAGGCTGGTATTTATCTCTTATACCAACCGTACCCAAGAAGTAGAGTTTGATTAAACATAATGAAATACACCTAAGTATGATGAAAATAAAATACTACAGTAACAAAATCATGGAAACTAAAACAGAGAATTATGGAAATCAGGTCCCCCAGAACACATTATATTAAATGGTTTCTAACCAAACCAAAATACCAACTAAAATATTTGGTTAAAATATACCTACATTGTAGTGTGTATATATTCTCCCATGCTAAGCTGACTATCACCAAGTTCAAATACAGAAAGAAACTGGTTCTGTCATAAGTGCCTTAGGCTTACTATTCCTAAATCAGCTACAAAGGGCAATTTCTTCTCACTAGACACTTTTTCTTAGAAACATGTTTTTAAACTTTTGGTTACTATGGACTGTTTTACCTTTTGGGGCTCCACTCCACCTGTCTTAACTTAGGAAAAGTTAAGTTTTTGCTCAGATTTGGTTCGAGTATCCTTTTTATCAGTGTAGAGGCTTAGAAAGTATAACATTAATGATTTGCAAGATATTTTAAGCCATATTTGGATTCTTTTCTCAATTTTAAGACAAAATTTTTGAAATTATTTGAAACCTTGTAAATTAAGATTAAGAAATGTTATGAGGTTCAAAACACTTTCATTAAGTTGTATATGTACTATATCTTAAATTACCTTAAATTGCACTTGCCAGCAAGTTAAGGTGGCTATAGCCTCCTGTAGTTCTTGCTGGATTGGAAGTGATGTTATCTGAATATCACAGGAGCATCCCAGTGATATTTCCACTCAACACTTGCCCATTCATAATCAACAGCTTTTTTAAAAGAATTTATAGAGGAAGTTGAAACAGTAGAATCAGAAAGACTGTTCTTGGCTGGCACTGCTCAAATAGAAAAATGTTCCCTTTTTCTTGTCTTTTTATATGTTTCCTTTGCAGCTTTAATGAATAACCCCTTGTTGAAGGATAGAATGTAGAGCTAAATAGGTCTATCATATTATTGTGAAATAAATTCTTCAATGCAATTACATCCCCCCTTTGGCATTGATAAACTTATGAGGGCAGGTTAAGTTTCTTCAAGTGGTCAGGGCATGCCATATCTTTATGTGGAGCTGATAATTTAGTAGATCTCCTTTGAACTTCTAATAATGCAATGTCACTTTTATATGAAGAGTTGCTGACTAGGCAACCAAACTCCAGATGAGGGCGAACAAGAGCTGTGTACAATTTTTTAACTACCAAGGGATAATGAGAAGAAATTGTTTGTTTGATCAGACCAAGAGCTTGATTGGCCTTATAGACCTGTGCTTTTGGGTTATAGTGGAGTTTAAGCTGTTTTTCAACAACTACACCCAGATCTCTCTCATTATCTACTGAGTCCAAATTGATAACTTGACCTGAAGCATTTTGCATGTAATATGTCTGCATAGGATTGTTTGGTCCCATATGGATAACAGCACTTTAGTGGGTTATAGTCAATTAGCCATATATAAGCCCAGTGAGCAAGGTGATTAAGGTCTGCCTGAATCCCATCTCCCACTGATCCAATAATCGTGGCCCAGTAGGGCTTTTAGTGTTAATAAATCATATCATTAAGAGGCACATATCAGATAGGAGGTTTTCACTATTTGAGGATTGGGTTGAGGCTCCTTGCCTGTATTCTTTCCTTGATGGGGGTATTAATGGGGGATCATCCTACTTTTTGATGCAAAGGGGAGATATACCCTTTGTTTGGGTTTGGATTTCTCCTATTTTTGTTTTCCTTAAGGCTGGGCGAATCAGGCAATGGGGAAGTGCTGGCTGCTCAAGGGGTAATCAATTGATTGACACCAGTGGAAATAGGTACTGGAGGTTGTGGACTATTTGGCGTGTTGGATTCTGTATTGCTCTAGCCTCCATAGCAGCAAAAGCATAAGGTATTGACCTTTCTTTGGCGGTTTTAGAGTGGCAGCTCTTTGTTTGTACAATGGACATTTAGACTTATTATCCAATCTATGAGGGCCTTTGCAGTTAATACATTTGGGTTCTTCCTTGGGGCAGGTAGTATCCTCATTATGTTGGTTATCACACTTTACACAGGTTATAGTATTTAGAGAGCAAAATTGAGCTATATGCCCTAGCTTTGAACATTTGAGGCATTTGATTGGTTTCAATCAGTAGAATTTGAATGCTTTTCTTTTGCCAAAGGTTGATTCAGGTTTATCTTCTCCTTTAAACCAAATAGGAATGATTTGCTGATTACTAGGCCTGTAGTATCAGGTTTACCCAATCTAGAGACACTTGACACTGATATAGGCTCCCCTTGGCTATTTGTTAGGCCAATTGGAAATATTCAATTGGTTGAATTGAGATTATAAACAATTATCACAAGTTCAAAACTCAGTCTAGGGGCAAGCACTGTCACTTAGTATAATAATGCACTATAAAAAGTTCAAGTTCAAGCAGGGGGTTTTAGCTAGTATGATTGCAAAATAATCTTTGATCTATTCACCACAAGAGCTGAAACATAACAATATATATATATATATATATATATATATATATATATATATATATATATATATATATATATATATATATATATATATATATATATATATATATATATATATATAGGCTATATTTACTTCTGATGTTTTTTATTTTATAACATTAATCTCATCAGAGCTGTTCCTGGGGTTGGTGGCACCCATGTAAAATTAATTACATCCCCCCCTCCCAAATTAAATATGAGCAAAAAATCTGTATGAAAGTGTGAAATTTTATCAAATTGGGCAATCCTCAAGCCAGCCCCCTCCCCCCTCAGCTGTAGTGCCTGGGGCAGCTGACCCAGTTGTCCCCCCCAGCTATAGTGCCTGGGGCAGCTGACCCAGTTGCCCCCCCCCTACTTAGGAACAGTTCTGAATCTCATGCAACTTCATCAAATGATGGTACTCTTTGATGGGGTAAGAGATAGAAGGACATCATGGCTGCAGCAAAAGCTGCAACCAAGTAAGAGACAAACACATCACATGGTAACAAAAAATAACCTGACACCCATGACAATGGCATCAGATCAAAATAAAAAGTAAACCCTTGGAACTGTCTTGGCTGAAACCCCTTTAAAGGACACTTACAGTCCCTTAACTTGAATAGCAAGGAAAATGCATTGGCTTGAAAAACAAGTAAAGTGGCTGCAATCAAGATATTCTGCATTAGAAGCCTTTTTCTTTTCTCTGCAGCTAGCTGGACACTGGTACAAAACGAACAGAAAATAAATGAACAATCATAGATGAACAATCATCAATGCAAACAAATGTACAATCGAATGAGCCCCCCTTGAAGTTTCTACGACCACCCCTTCCATATGAAGTGCATCTGGGAAAAAAAAAATAATTATAAAACATTGGAGCCATTTGGCTTTTACTATAGGCAACGCTATAGCGTTGCCTCTGATGCTACCTAGGTAAGTGAAGCTGTCCACTTGATCAATATTTTTGTTACCCAACATCACCTCTTCACCTGCATTTATTCCTAGTCTTAGCACCTTAGTCTTCTTAACATTAATTTTTAAACCTCTTCTTGCACCCTTTACTTGCTAAAACTCTAAAAATTTATTCATTTTGTTAACATTTTCATCCAGGATTCTTAAATCATCAGGATAATCTAAGTCTAGGAGAGTTTTACTTCCCCAATTTACACCATGTTTTCTCATTGCCTTTGTTGTGGTTCTTAGGACAAAGTCCATCAAAATGATCCATGTAAATGGGGATAGATTGCAACTCTGCTTAACTCCTGATTGGATACAAAAGCATCTACTAACCTCATTTCCTACCTTAACTGCAGCAACTTTATTCTTGTACATACCACCAATCACTTTAACACATTTATCTGATATACCACACAAGCATAGAACCTTTCCTAAATCATTCCTAACAGCTGAATCAAATGCTTGCTCATATTATATAAAACTTAGAATTAAAGGATTGCCTCCTAAGATTATCAATCTCAGAGTGAAAATTTGGTTGATGCATCCTCTCTTCTTTGTAAAACCACTAAAAATATCTGGTCGTCTTTTATTCTTTTTTACTCTTTATTTATTTTTTTTTTTTTTACTCTTTAATTTTGTTTGAGAAACTTATTTCTGCTTGTATACTGGATGACTTGGAATAACTGGACTTGAAGCTTGTAAAGCTACCCAAAATATCTCCAATCTTCTGTCAAATGTGAGTAATGTTGCAATTGATATATGTTTTAGGTTATAGATGGTGGTCAAGGAGAGCTAGATCTTGACTTCCAGCTAGTATCTCCAAGTGGAAGACTGATTGTTTCGGAAACCAGAAAGAGTGATGGAACCCACAGGTATTCTTCCATAAATTCTTGCTTTTAGTTTTTGTAGATTTAAGATAAAGATTAATATTATAATTTAAAATGAAGAGGATTTATTTTATGTTTTTTTTTTATATTTAAATGCTTCATAAATTATTGTTCTGACGCAAGAGATGATTCCACAGTTTTTTAGTGGCATCCTAATTTAGTTTTTATTTCTTCTAAACAATACATTTTTTTTATTTACTTTGAACAACAGTTGGTAAATAAAACACTTTTAATGAACAACTGGCTATATTTTTTGCATTCCATAATTCTCACAGGAAAAAAAAAACTTGTCTAAGTCTAGTGTAAAGAGCTGAAGGTTAAGAGGTGGAAGCCTCTCATTTATGCAGGAGAATTTATTTTGTTTTAAGTTTTAAAGTTGCAGCTTCTTTTGGGAAAATAACGGTTTTATATTACAATCAGGAAGGGTCCAACTGAAATGGAGTAAGGAAAAGTTCAGCTATGATGACAATCTTTTGTAATCACTATATATCAAAAAGTTCATAGTCATCTTCTATTATTTGCATTTAATGGCTGGTCCTGGATGCTCCTAAATTTTCCACGACTGCACCACTTTATTGAAGGATAATTGCAAAAGTCTCTAAAAAATTACAATTGATCCCCATAAGAACAAGATCCTGGCCTAGATTGAAACCCAAACGTAATCAAGCCGTAGCTTCTTCTTCTTCTTCTTCTATTTAACAGCAGGCGGGCTTTTCAGTAAAACTATTTAGCCCTTTTCCTTCTGCTTCACTCTGTGGGCTACAGAGCTACTGGCTTGATTGCCTCATATTTATTAGATATATTCAGATATCTTTCAGCAGATCTTTTGACTCTAGGAGTTCCAATATAAGATGATAGATGTCGATTTCTATGCTCTGTGTGCAGGTATAGTTGGCTAGGCTCTTGACTGATAGTGGGATTTTGTGGTGTTTGAAGTATTTTAACAGTTTAGAAAGCAAGGTATGTTGTGCAGACGTCAGCATATTACATTCAAATAGGCAATGGTCAATTGTTTCATTATTCATATTACAATGCCTGCAAAGAGGGGACAGGGGAATTGAACCACTTGAATTAGAAATCTTATATGAGAATGCAAGGAAATTTAGTCCATTTGTTCCAGAACGAATTCTATGATAAATTTTAGAAAGATACTTATTGGGAAAGGGGGAAAGGATAGGATTAATCTTATTAAAATTAATATCTGATAGCCTCCATCAGTAAATATCTCTAATTGGGATTGGTCTCCCACTTGGCTGGTCAATATTTATAGCATTTTTTGCTATTTCATCAACCTGATGATTACCACTTATGCCAGAGTGGCTAGGAATATACTGAAAGTAAGTGTTTCTGCCACTTGAAGCAAGATTATCAATAATACTGAGACAATGATAAGTGTCAATGTCCAACTTATATTGAGGAGCTGAGGCCAGCAACTCAAGGCTTGATAAAGAGTCGGAATAGATGATAATATTATTCAATTTTTCAATCAAAGATTGGTTTTGCTTAATGTGTTCTAATGCCATGATTATGGAATTTAACTCAGCAGACATTATAGATAAATTATTAAATAATCTCTCTCCCATTGCAATTTTCAGGTGAGGAAGGAAAACACCACTTGCAACCTTCTCATTCATTTTTGACCCATCAACAAACATTTGGAAGTGATTTTTATAGGTAATTGTATTAAGTTCTGCAAATTTTTTTTGAACAAAAGCAATGGGGGTTAAATCTTTATTCCATTTTGAAAATTCAGTATTTATTATGGGAAATGACCAAGTCCATGGAGGGGATTGGGGGAAAGTAGGTGCAATAGACTTTGCTGGTACAGGGAACTTCTTTTGAATATTGGCATACTCATCTGCAATACCTCTATACATGGCTTGATTTCTTAACCAATTATGTAATGTGTGTGAGCTATTTGATTCAATTTTTGTAAGATGTTTTATCAAGAGAAAGCTACGTCTATCCCTTATTGTTGTTAATCCACTCTCCATAAGCAGAAACTTGGTGCTTGTGGGTTTCCTAAGACCAAATATGAGACGTATTATATCATTTTGTGTTGTTTCAATTTTTTGCATCTGGGTCTTTGCACATGCACCATATACAATGAGCCCATAATCAATATGGGGTCTTATATGTGATTTATAAAACTGGAGTAAGGTTTTCTCCTTACAACCCCAGGGTGTGGAAAGAAGTCTCTTTAGTATATTTGCTTTTCTATAGCATTTTTTTATTGTGTTTGAAATGTGGAGGTGGAAATTAAGTTTTTGGTCAAGCATGAGACCTAGGTAATTAATATTATTATCTTCTGGAAGGGTTGTTTTATTTAGAGTTAGTTTTGCATTAACATGGTTTCGCTTCCTGTGAAATTGGATTATTTTTGACTTGGTGGGTGCAATGGGTAAATCTGAATGTTGAGAGAATTTTTCAAACTGGAAAAGTGACTTCTGCAGATTTGACTGTGCTATCTGAAAGGTGTTGCCAGATGACCACAGCACCAGATCATCAGCATATTGTAGATTCGTGTGGGGTAGGTTCATGTCTCAGAGATATAGGGCAAATAGGAGGCAACTGAGGACTGCTCCCTGAGGTAGGCCTTTGGATATTGTCTTTTGGGGTGAAGAGGCTTAACCAACACAAACAATGAAACTTCGCACTTCTATGAAGGATTTAATAAAGGATACTAGCTTGGGAGGTACTCCAAGGTTTGCAAGTTTATTTAAAAGGATTTGGTGGTTCACATTGTCATATGCTCCTTCAAAATCAAGGAAAGCTGCCACTAGGATATTATTTTTTGAGAAAGATTCATTTATTGCATTTGTTAGCAAAATGAAAGCATCTGTTGAGGAGTGGTATTTCCTGAATCCAGTTTGAGTGTGTGGGATCATGTTATTTTTCTCAACAAACCAGAGGAGTCTGTGATAAATAATTTTCTCCATTATTTTCCCCATCACAGGTGTAATCATTATGGGCCTATAAGACTCAGGGTTATCTTTTGGTTTATTTTTCTTTAGGATTGGTAGGAGGGACGAACATTTCCATATATTGGGGAACCTAGAGGATGCCCAAGCGTGATTATAACAATTTAGCAGTTCTTGTTTGTATGAAGGTGTGAGATTCTTTATCCATGTAGGGTGTATATTGTCATAGCTGCTGCTAGTTTTGGACCTAATATGATGTATTGCATTATTCAATTCCTGGATTGAAAATGGATTAGTTATGTACTCGGATCCTGGGCGTGGTTGGTAACTAGGGTTCATAGGAATTGTGGACAGATTGCTTTGATTGTTTGATGTTAGCTTATTAACAAAAAGAGTTGCAAATAGGTTAGCCTTTTCAATATCGTTGTCATAATGGGTATTATTATGTAAAAGCTCATACAGGAGTGGGTTGGGAGAAGTCTTTTTCCCACATATGTGGCTTATGACTTTATGTATAAGCGGCTCATGCGTTTTTATGGAGAGATTATTTGCAAAATTATTCCAGTAATTATATTTAGCATCTATTATAGTCCTTTTCAGATTAGATTCTGCTTGTAATTTTTTTAAATATGTATTAGGTGTTGTTTTTTTTTATGAATTATGTCCTAGCTGACTTTTTTATCTTACATTTATTTAGGCACTAATTTGTCCACCATGCTTTAGGAATTTGTTTAGGGAATGTTTTCTTAGGTGTTGTCCTGGGGATAGCATGATTAGCTGTATTTATTAGTAAAGATGTCAATGCTTCAGCATGTGTCAAATGTTGTGTTAGAAATGCATGAACTTTGGGTGAAACTTGTAATTTCATCATTTAGCTTATTTTGGAAAATAGACCAATTTGCTTTAGCGTTGATATATTTGGAGGTATGAGATGAAGTTTCAGCAGGTTCATTTAGGGAGCAAACTATAGCATAGTGGTCTGTACACAGACTATCAATTTTATTTATGTAAATTTTGTTCAAAAAATTTAAAGACACAATTTGTAGGTCAATTGTGGAGAATTTGGCACTTTTGGGGTTAAAATATGTATTTAGGTTTGGAGGGGTAGCAACAGCTAATTCATTATTATTTGAAGTCATATGCTCAATAAATTTACCAGCTTTATTTGCTGGTTTATTCCCCCACAAAAGGCTGTGGGCATTGAAATCACCACAAATAATGATGTTTTTTAACATATTAGAATTATTTATATAATTAAAGAAATCCTTGGCATCTGAAGTTTGGCCATTAGGGTTATAAAAGCTTATTATGTAGGTTTTTAAATTATTCAGCCAAACACTTATACCAATTACATCAACATCATTTTCAAAATCTGGAAAATTGATGCCACAAAATTTTATATTATTATTAACTAATAAAGCTACACCACCTCCTTTTCTCTCTGAAGATCTATCCTTTCTCAGGATAGTGTATCCCAGAGACTTAATTTGTTGATTTTGGGTTAAATGAGTTTCCTGGAGGCAAGCAATATTAATGGAATTATTATTCATAAATGATATTAGTTCATTTAGCTTATTTTCTGTGAGTGATCTTACATTCCATTGGAGTATTGATAAATGTTGTGTTGTTGATTTATTCTTCATATGACTGTGTATCAATGTTCAGCTTTGTTAAAAGTAAAGCAAGATCTTTTTTTGCTTGAATGAGCATATCATCTGGGATGTAGATTTTTGCCAATTCTGCAATAATTTTTGTTTTCTGTAGTTGATGTATGTTCATGGCCTGAACTGCATTACAGTTTAGAATGAATAAGCATATATTTGGGGATTGCATTTTTGGTAGTGCATCCTGTTTGTTAGTTAAGAGATTGATTCCTGGTAGTGTTTCTGGTTTGTTTCTTCTTGGGAGGGAGGGCCAGGCTGGCCTCATCTCACCGGAAAACAAGGCTTGCTGGCTTGGTGATTCCTTCTGATAGGGATTTGAGCTAGGGGTTTTAGAAGATGCTGTTTTATATGGGGTGCTTGATGCATTTGGGGCATTTGACTTGGGGGTTTTGGTTGGTTTCATTACAGGCTTTATTTGGTATTGTTGGGCAGCATTTGCTTCCATTGCTGCAAAGGGGTATGGGATGGCCTTCTCTGTTGATATTTGGAGTGTTAGAGCTCTTTTCTTGTATGCAGGGCATAATGATTTATTTGTAGATTCATGTGGACCTTTGCAATTGATGCATGTAGGATGGGTGTTGTTGCAAGTTGTCAGCTCTTTAGGATGGAAAGATTTACAAGTACTACACTCTTGGAGAATTTCATTGCATTTGTTTGTCGTGTGTCCCAGTTTGAAACACTTCTGACACTGAATAGGCTTAGGTTTGTATTCCTTGTGTGGTTTGATTTGCCCAAATAGGAATAATTTTCTGGGATATCAATTTTATCCTTTAGTGTGAATAAGAAGGATTTACTAGTTTTTAGGCCAGTAGAATTAGGTTTTCCAAGTTGGGTAACATCCTCAACTGGGATTGTGTTTCCAGCCCTATCTGAGAGGCCTTCTTTTAACTCCTGAGTAGATATCTCTGGGGGAACATTGTAAACTACAATTTTTGTTGGTGATTGTTTTGGGTTCCAATTAGATGCAATAATTGGGATATTCAGAAGGGATTTAAGGTTAATTATTGTATCTGCTGATTTTTGATCTTCTACAGCTATAAGCAGAGATCCATCACGGTTAATGTTAAGGGAGAACATTGATTTAAGCAGTTTAAAAATTGCAACTCTTATTGCAGTGATCAATTTTATTTCAAAGGGGGTAGTGGGAGTAATTTTAAGGTAAATTTGTAATTTTTTGGAGGGAGGATCTTGGGCAGGGAGAGGGGAAATGCTTTTAATTGGGGAGATTTTTTTCCTTTTTTAGAGCTTCTAGAGAGGACCTCTTGAAACCCATTATCATCATTTATGGTTGCATTAGGACCTACAGTTATCATTGTCCTATTCTCCGAATCGGAGCCATCATTAGAACTTTCAGATAATGTGCTTGACCAGCCAGGATGGGTATCTTTCACTATGGAATTTGATTTGGGATCTGGGGGGACGTTTTTTTTTTGGAGGACTTCTGAACATTGCCTATTGGAAAAAGCTTTAAACACAAATATAAAACTAAAATAAGAAGGGAAAATAGATGATATCAAACCGTCTGCACTATACTATGGGAAGGATAAACACCACAGTATAGCCCTGAGGATGACTTGAGCTGGATAGGTTTGGTACAACTACTGATTAGAAGCGATAATAATCAAGAAAATATATTTCGATTGGTCTGCGTCCGTCTGTTGTTTGGTACAACAGATTATTTTGCTTGAATTCGAGCTTATCATAGCTCTTGAATTGTATGATATTAAGTCATCTGCTATAAAATTTAAGTTGCGTGTAAATTGATAAGGAAGAAGTTCTATATAATTGCTATCACTTATGGTTGTTTCATAGAGAATTACATAAGAAACTGAATAAAAGTAGACTTTTGGCCCTTTATTGCGAAGAAGGGGATGTAAAAACAGAAAATGTTAGCACCATTGACAGTAGTCTTACATAGCAGTGATGGGACAATTCTAAATTTTTGGGATTAAAGCTAAAGTTTTATAAAAGTAAACATTTTTTTTTCTGTAAATCTATGTTTCTGAATAAATTTAGCAGGGTTTTGTCTTACCCCAGTTTATATGGATTATTTCCATGGACTTTTCCCTAAGGAGCTCAGGGAGGGCTATGGGATTACAAGGATTCAAAAGAGAAGGTAAAATTCATCTGTTCTTAGATTATGTGCATGATTTGAGGATCCTAAATAAAAATGCTAACAAAATGAATGAATTTTTGAGGGTTTTGTGAGTCCAAGGTGCAAGGATAATTATGATAGTGTTAAAAAAGACTTATACAAGGAACAAATGAGGACAAAGAATTGATGGTGAGGTAGCTTGAATACCAATCAAGTGGGTGGTTTCAATTGTCTGGGTAGTATTATTAGTAAAGTCGGTGGATTTGGTGAAGATTTAAAAATAGAAGAGCCAAGGTGCAGGTTTTTTTTTTTTTCGTTCAAAAAGGGTGGAAGAATAGGAAGATAAGTCTGTTGCCTAAGATTACAATATTGTTAACCACAGTGATGACATTGGTCTAGTATGACTGAAGCGTCAGTGCTTTGAAGGGTTGTCATACCAAGGAGAACGGGGGTTCTGAGAAGTTTATTTGTTTGAATTAAATTTCATAAAAGGCTATGTTTGGTAATTTAAGGCAAATTAGAGCCTAGGTAAAATTTAAGCAAGCTAGGGTATTTTTAACTTGTATTTCTTTTCTGTATTTAGATTTTTTCTCATGTTTAGTTTATATATGATATATTTTGCCAACCAAAAACTATTGATGCAATAAAAATGTTGTATGCAAGAATGTAAACTCTATAAATATTTTCATTTCATTTTTATAATTAGCTTTAAGATACTGCTGGGCTGTGGTAGATGCCATTGATTCAGTGACAAATTCAAATTTTGTCAGGTTTGTGTTATTGAATATCACCCTGTTTTCCCATTAAAATATCCGTCTTTATGTCCAAATAAAAATAGAAAGGAGAAGAAAATGGGGGGGAAAGAAAATAGGGATAAGAATCCCCAAATTCCTTATAAAATATTAAAATAACCTGCTATTGTAGGCTGAAAGAAACGTCCTTTTTAAGTTTCTGTTAAACCTAAGCAGCAATGGTGCTTCACTTACTAATTCTGGTAACTTATATTCATTTGCAACGAGGAAAAGCTGATACTTTATACTTAATCTTGACCTCTCATTTTAGCAAACAGGAAAATAAATTTGTTCCTATTTCTTGATAAACGAAAATGTTGACTTTCAATCAAAAGTTTCAGTTATTCAAAAAATGATCTCGATGTTGGATTTTTAAAGACCACATTTCTAAATTAAAATGAAAAACCTGTCTTAAATCAAGAATATTAAGAAATATACAAGATGTTTTAGTTTCATATAATTTGTTAGTCCTCCTAGGCTGTGCTAAAAAGTGGTCTAGAATTCTTATTGATTTGTTCTGAACAGCCCTCGTAGATTTGAAGGAAAAGTCAAAATCCAAGAAATCGGGCAATACATAAAATAACAATCAATTAAAGTATAAACTTGTCAAGATTGGGTTTGGAAATAAAAACCTTAGTGTATGCAAACAACCAAGTTTCCTGGACACTGTTGCTCTAAGTTGACTAATATGCCTTTAAATGACGGGTTGAATCTATAGATATCCATAAACATCTAAAAACACTAAACATTTTTCAGGAAGAAATCCCTACTTCAATATTTTGGAAAACCTCACAGTTCATTGACTTTGAGCTTTTCTTGAAAACCATAAATTCTGACATCTCTAGCTTAGGGATCAATCTACTAGCGCTAGATCAAAAACTTACATTTAAAGCAAGAGTGTCTAGTCGTAAGACCTCGTCGTTTCCAGCCCTCAAAATAATTGCTGTATCATTAGCAAACAATTGCTGCGTTCGTTTTCGCCGTTCTATCAAAATCCAATCCTCAGTTTTACCAAGAAGCCGTTCGTTTATAAAACCTCGGTTCTACTTCGCGTTTTTAAGCCGTTCTTAGTTCGTCGTTCTTTAGAATGACGAACTGAGCATCATTTTCTGTTTCACTACTTTAGTTTTACTGTTGAGCGCCAAGTTTTAAAATCGAAAACCATGTAGGAACCATCTACCAGCCAGTGCATTGGTTTGTTTAACTTTCCAGCTGGAGCTCATTGTCAGAGTCACTTTCCTCCTCTAGCAACTGTCATACTTGTCTTGCTGCATCCAAAAGTATCATTTCCATTTTCGTTGTGGTTGAAATTCCATCTGGATGATTAAAATTCAATCTGTGGTTGAAATTCGATCTGACTCTGGCTTATAAGGCGTTTTTCAGTTAAAACGACGTTTTTAGAACATCGATTTTTTTTTTTTTTTTTTTTTTTTTTTTTTTTTTTTTTTTTAGACTAGGGCACTTCGTATCGACGGTGTTGTCGTAAGAAACTTCAGAACAGCTCATTTGATTGAAAATTGGAAGGGTTTGTACCCTTTTAATAGCCACAAGTGATTGGAAGGCGACTAACACCCCTTCCACGCCCACCATTTCCCCAAACACATCCAATCAAAATTTTGAGATAGCCATTTTGTTCGACGTAGCTAAAAGATCCGGAAATTATGTCTTTGAGGATGACACCCTCCCCCAAAGCCCTCAGGGCAAGGATTGCAATTTGTGCCATGGGGGCATATGATGCTTTTTTATAGAAAGCTTTGTCATAGAAACTTCAAAAAGGGCATGTTCGATTGGAAATTGAAAGGGCTAGTGCCCTTTTGAATAATCGAAAGTGATTGGAGGGTTAACCCTCTCACGCCCACCATTTCCCCAAACACATCCAATCAAAATATTGAGATAGGCATTTTGTTCAACGTAGTTGAAAGTCCTGAAAATTAGGCCTTTGAGGATGATAACCCCCTTATAGCCCTCAAGGCAAGGGTTGTAAGTTATGCCCAGGGGCATATGAGGTGTTTATAGAGAACGTTGTCGTAGAAACTTCAAAAGGGGCTCGTTTAATTGTAAATTGAAAGGGCTAGTGCCGCTTTTAATAGTCGAAAGTGATTGGAGGGCAGCTAACCCCCCTCTCACACCCATCATTTTCCCAAACGCATCCAATCAAAATTTTGAGACAGCCATATCGTTCAACGTAGTTGAAGGGTCCGGAAATTATGTCTTTGAGGATTACACTCCCCCCACAGCACTCATATTCGGGGCGCATATATAGTTTTTATAGAAAGCGTTGTTGCAGAAACTTCAAAAAGATCTCATTTGATTGGAAATTGAAAGGGCTAGCGTCTTTTTTAAAAGTCGAAAGTGATCGGAGGGAAACTAACCCCCCTCTCTCGCCCACCATTTCCCCAAAGACATCCAATCAAAATTTTGAGATAACCTTTTTGTTTAACGTAGTTGAAAGTTATGAAAATTAAATCTTTGAGGATGACAAATCCCCCACGCCCCTCAGGGCAAGGATTGTAAGTTATGCCTCTGGGGCCATATAATGTTTTGGTAGAAACTCTTGTCGTAGATACTTCAAAAAGGGCTCATAGGATCGGAAATTGAAAGGGCTAGTGCCATTTTTAATAGTCGAAAGTGATTAGAGGGCAACTAACCCCGCTCTTACGCCCACCATCTCCCTAAACACCAATCAAAAATTTGAGATGGCATTTTGTTCAACGTAGTTGAAAGGTCCGGAAATTATGTGTATGAAGATTACAAACCCCCATATACCCCAGGGCAAAGGTTGTAAGTTATGCCCTGGGAACAATGTTTTTTTCATAGAAAGTGTCGTCGTAGAAACCTCAAAAAAGGCTCATTCAATTGGGAATTGAGAGGGCTAGTGTCCTTATTAATGGTCAAAAGCGATCGGAGGGCGAATGCCCCCCCCCCCACACCCAAACACTTCCGATCAACTTTTTGATATAGCCATTTTGTTGAAAATAGTTGAAGGGTCTGGAGATTATGTCTTTGAGTATGACAACCGTATCCCCCCCACAGCCCTCAGTGCTAAGGTTGAAAGTTATGCCCTGGGGGCATATGAGGTTTCTATAAAAAGCATTGTCGTAAAAGCTTCAAAAAGGGCTCATTTGATTGGAAATTGAGAGGGCTATTGCCCTTTTTAATAGTCGAAAGTAATGGCGGGGGGAATCACCCGCCCATCATTTCCCCAAACATTTCCGATCAACATTTTGAGATAGCCATTTAGTTCAGCGTAGTTGAAAGGTCTGGAAATTATCTCTTAGAGTATGAAACCCCCCCTCCCAAAGCCCTCAGGACAAGGGTCGTAAGTTATGCCCTAGGGGCATGTAGGGTCTTTATAGCGCCTTTTATTAGTCGAAAGTGAACAGAGGGCAAATGCCTCCCCACACTCATCATTTCCCCAAACACATTCAATCAAAATTTTGAGACAGCCATTTTGTTCAACTTAGTTGAAAGGTCTGGAAATTATGTCTTTGAGGATGGCACTCCCCCACAGTCCTCAGGACAAGCGTTACAAATTATGCCCTGGGGGCTTATAAGGTTTTTTTTACAGAAAGCGTTGTCATAGAAACTGCGAAAAGGGCTCATCCGCTTGAAAACTGAAAGGGCTGGTGCCCTTTTTAATAGTTTAAAGTGATTGGAGGGCAACTAACCCCTCTCTCACGCCCACCATTTTCCCAAACACTTCCAATAAAAATTTTGAGATAACCATTTTGTTCTACGTAGTTGAAAGTTCTGGAAATTAGGTCTTTGAGGATGACAAACCCCACACACCCCTCGGGGCAAGGGTTGTAAGTTCTGCCCTTGGGACATATAAGGTTTTTATGGAAAGTTTTGTCGTAGATACTTCATAAAGGGCTCATTCGATTGGAAATAGAAAGGACTAGTGCCCTTTTAAATAGTCGAAAGTGATTGGAGGGCAGCCAACCACCCTCTCACGTCCACCATTTCCCCAAACTTCTAATCAAAATTTCGAGATAGCCATTTTGTTAAACGTAGTTGAAAGGTCCGGAAATTATGTCTTTGAGGATGACAAACCCCCCACAGCCCCTGGGGACATATATGTTTTTTTTATAGAAAGTGTTGTCGTAGGAACTTCAAAAGGGGCTTTTCAATTCGGAATTGAGAGGGTTAAAGGGCTCATTTGATTGGACATTGAGAGGGCTATTGCCCCTTTTAATAATCAAAAGTAATGGATGGGGAAGAATCACCCGCCCCACGCCCATCATTTCCCCAAACATTTCCGATCAACATTTCGATATGGCCATTTTGTTCAACGTAGTTGAAAAGTCTGGAAATTATGTCTTTGAGGATGACCCCCCCCCCCATAGCCCTCAGGACAAGGGTAGTAAGTTATGCCCTTGGGGCATTTAATGATTTTATAGAAAGTTTTTTTGTAGAAGCTTCAAAAAGGGCTCATTCGATTGGACGTTGAGAGGACTAGTGCCTTTTTTATTAGTCGAAAGTGATCAGAGGGCAAATTCTCCCCCCGCCCCCCACATCCATCATTTCCCCAAACACTTCCAATAAAAATTTTGAGATAGCCATTTTGTTCAACGCATTTGAAAGGTCTGGAAATTATGTCTTTGAGGATAAAAAATCCCCCCAGCCCTCAGGGCAAGAGATGTAAGTTATGTTCTGGGGGCATGTAAGGTTTTTGTAACATCGTGGTCGTATAAACTTCGGAGGGGGCTCATTGGATTGGTAATCAGACGCTCTAGTGTTCTTTCTAAGAGTCAAAGTGATCGGAGGGCAGCTATAGATTACCCCAGAGATTAGGGACAAGGGTTGTAAGTTACGCTCAGGGGGTATTTAAGGTTTTTATGGAAAGGATGGTTGTTTAACTTGATGGTTGTCTAGACTCTCATTTGTTTGAAAATTGGAAGTTGTAGTTCCTTTTTAAGCGTCAAATGTGATGGGCGGCATTTAGCCCCCTCCCCCTCTTCTGGAGTATTTTTTTTCAAAATACTCCAGAGAACATATAATAATGTCTCTAGGGAATACACAACCCCCCAGCGCCCTGGAGATAGGGTTATAAAGTATTTTATGAGGGAATATAAGGTTTTTACTGAATGGGCGGTCGTATAAACATCAGATGGGGCTTATTTGATTTGAAATTGGAAGTTATAATGCCATTTTTAGCAGTCAAAGTGATTTGAGAGCAAACAGCCCCCACCCCCTCCACGCTCAGCATTTGCCTTAACACCTCCAATCAAAATTGGAGAGAATAATTTTATTCATCGTAGTTGAAGATTCTGGAAATCATATATGTGAGGAAAACACCGCCCCCCCCCCCCCTGTAGTTCTAGGGATAAGAATTGTAAGCTGTGCCCTTGGGTCATGTAACGTTCTTATAAAGAGGGTGGTCATAGATGCTATGAAAGAGACTCATTAGATTGTTTATCATAAGTTCTATTGCCATTCTTAAGATTCAACGTGATCAGAGCACAGCTACCCCCCCCCCCCCACACACACACACACGAACACGTCGTGTTTTCCTGAGATGTATCCAAAATGAGATGTATAGGCTACAAACTACCAGAGCCTGAGGACGTGAGTTGTAAATTTTGCCCCTGGGGCATTTAAGGTTCTTATGGAAGGGATGGTTGTATAAGCTTTAGAGACGGCTCATTTGGATGAAATTAGAAGTTCTAGTTCCCTTTTAAGAGTCAATAGTGGTGGAGGTCAAGTAGTACCCCTACCCAACTACTCCTCTTTTCACCAAATGCATCTGATTGAAACTGTGTAATGGCATTTTTGTCTAAAATAGTCCAAAGAACATATAGCAATGCCTCCAGGGTTGGCACAACCTCCCAGAACCCTGGGGCAAGGGTTGTAAGTTATGCCCTAGGGGCATATAAGGTTTTTAATGGAATGGGTGGTTGTATTAAATTCAGATGGGTCTCATTTGATTTTAAATTGGAAGTTGTAGTGCTTTTTTAAGAGTCAAAGTGATTTTAGAGAAACCTCCCCCCCCCACGTCCATCCTTTCCCAGTACAAATATCCAAACAAAGTTTTGAGACATCAATTTTTTCAATATTGTTCAAAGGTTCAGTAATTATGCGTAGCAATAGTTGTAGTAGCATCAGTAGCAGTATGCAGACAGCACCTTTTTATTTCAACATCCCCTTCAACACACGATTAAGTTTTTAGCTTAATACCATCAACCAGTCCTCAAGCATTGTATATGCATCCTTTTGACAACCTATATGGGCGTAGTGTGTTTCGATTTATTTCGATACAGTTACAATATCACTCAAAATTTTCAAACTCATACCCTTAGGTTTGTTAGTTGTAGTAGTAGCACCAGTAAATATAGCAGTAGCAGTAGGAGTACAGTTAATAGTAGTAGTCTTAACTTTTGTAGCAGTAGTAGTAGTAGCAGTAGTTGTAGGAGTCCAAAGCATTAGTATTATGATGCAAATGTCGTCTTTTGGTTAGTTCAACATCCCCCACAACAAGCGTTGCAAGTTTTAATATGACACTCGAAACTGTCCCTAAGATATTGCTGATATGCCCTTTTGAAAACCTGCATAGAATGGCAGGTTGTCATCCATACAACAGAAATATTCTCTGCAAATTTCACCTTCATACCTTCATAGGTTGTGGATTTTTAGTTAGCCAAAAGACACTGTGTGTATTCATTTAATGCACTGCTTCGGCGGTTACTGTAACTAACGACACTAATGACATTAATTTGAAACTTTTAGGGAACGTTTGGGGGAGTTTCAATTAAACGAAAAACTATATGCATGCAGGTATTAAAAGGGTATATAAGCACTATAGAACATATAAGGACATAGGCAGCGATGCTCTATCATAGCTAGTAATATCATTGATATTTTAAAGGAGCTAATTTGATTGAAAATTAAAAGTTCTAGTACCCTCTTAAGAGTAAAAAAATGATAGGAGGGCAATCATCCCTACTCTTTAGCTCATAATTTTCCAGACACTTCCGATCAGAACTTTAAGACAGCTACTTTGTTCAGCATAGCTGAATATTCTAGTAACTATATCTCTAGGGTTATTGGGTGGGTCAACCCCCCCCCCCACAGTTACGTAGTTTGCCCATTATGCTCAGAAACTAAATTTTGCTTTAAAATTAAATCAAAACACACTGTTTGTATGCTGGTTGCTCGTAAGACATCTCAGCAATATACCAAGAACGACCGAGGCTATTAAGTTTTTACTAAATAAAAAGAGTGTAATTGTATCCATGCTATGAAAGAGCATAGGCCTAGATATAATTTTTTGGGAACGGGATTAAGTTTTATTTATCACGTCAATTAGAGGATGTATATGACTAAATTAAACACTACTATTTGTGTCATGATTTGAGTTTATGTTGTTAAAAATTGCTGAAAAAGTTTTTCCAGCATATAAATAGCAGCCATACTATAAATTCTTAAAGAAAAACGGGAAGGATTCAAGGTACTATTTTCTTTTTCCCAGAATAAGACTATGTCAATATAAAACGAACAGAAATTAATTTAAAAAAAAAAGTTTCTCCACAAAATAAGTTTTTCAAAAAAAGTAAAGAATTCCATTAAACCAAAAATGAACAGAAATAGACTCAAATAATGTACCAAGCATACAACTGCCAGAAATCAGTATCAATAAATAAATGAAACCCAAAACGAACAGAAATTAAAATAAATAACAGAGTCAAACTCAAAACGAGCAGAAATTAATATGAGTAGCTGTCAAAACCCCAATGGTTTCTAAAAGCAAGAATACAATATGTACTTTACTGAGAAAAATTCTTAATGTTTTCACTTTTATAACTTTAAGACATCAAAAATTAATAAAGATTTTAAGGAATAAATATCAGCAATGTATATTAAACTGACAATGCACATTCATTTGAAGTACCGGATGAAGCTCTTCCCAAGTACTCGAGACTTGGCGTGTCCTCCTTTAGATAATTTGACCGAGCTGTGTGCATTTGTGTCTGCCTTGTCGGTTGGACAAAGGGGGGAACAATGCGAGAGAGTTTGTTTGAGGAAGGCGAATTCATGTACTTGTAGAAAACGGTCATCGACGCTACATCAAACCTTTCATTTAGAGGCTGCAGCGAGTCATGTGAAGAGGCGCAGCCCGCCCTGTTTTCTCTATTCTGGATCTTCTGGAGTGGGGCTAACAGCGTTTTCAGGGCACCAGTATATAGCGGGCATCCATATTCAGCTGTGGGTCTGATGCCGGACTTGTAAAGTGGGAGGCACTGCATCTGAAACGATCATATTGGGGATGTTATTCCTACAAATCCCTCTGTTGACTCCTTTAAAAAAAGGTTCAACAGACATTAAAACCTCGAGGTTTCAAAACGAGGTAATTGAATAGCGGTATATCAGATATCTTTAAGTACTTGGCGCCGTGAATATAGGAATAAACAAAAAGAAATATATATATATATATATATATATATATGGGTTTCATTATTATTATTAATTAGTCTCTTTCCAGGCAAACAATGGACGAGACTGGTGATTACGAAGCTTGTTTTGACAATTCTTTCAGCATATATAGTGCCAAAAGTGTGTTTTTTGAAATACTTATTGAAAATGACCAAGACGAATCAAAAGAAATTTGGGGAGAGTTCGATATACCTGACATGCTACCTGAGGAAATGCAAGATATCGCGTTTAAAGGAATCCAGGTAACACTGTCAGTCTACTACTCTCATTAACATCATTATTATTTCTAGCTTCCTTTCAACATCTATGGGGAATCACCATTATATCTTAGTATTTTCTGCCTGATCTTCCCACCCATCTAATATATTTGGCATACCTAAACTACCCATTGCGTATTAAGAACAAGTAAATCTGTCAGACTATTTCGGCATCTCGAACACACTGCTTTAATGAATTTCCATGGTGATCTTAAGAAAAACAATACAGCATCATACTTCATATGTCTAGTATTACTTTTTTTTTAAATTCAGAGAACAACACTAGTTTGTCGCATTATCTTGGCTTCCTTCCAAATTCTCTTAGTATGATCACTGACAACATTGTTACTTTTTTTTTATGATTTCTTCTGCTACAAAATATGCCATAAATTATCTATAATGTTGCTGATTAAGTATTCAAATATGAGAAAAGTTAATTTTATTCTTTTTTCTGTACTTTCTCATTTGACACATTGCACATAAGTGAATTTTGTTAAAACCTTGCTGAAAACTGAAAATGAATTAATTTTAATCCTGCCGAAGCTAATTCGTTCATTAAATTTCTAGCGATTAGAAGCTGCTCAAAACTATTGAAAGTTTGAAACATACAACTCAAGTTGCTAAAAAAAAAAATGTATTTAGGTCGTTCCTTTCACTAAAAGCAGTAATATCAACTTATTTAGATTTTCTTTAGTACCTGACCTGCTTGTTTAATTGCTGTTACGGGGTACGGTTGTTGAAACGAGTTTCCTATTTCTGCTATGTTAAGCATTTTTAGTCTGCCTTAAGCGATTTGTTTGGTCTTTGCGTTGGTCTGCAAAAGAGGTAAAGATGAAAATTTTGTTAGGAAAAAAACTGAAGCCAACGGATATTTTCTCTACAATTTGAGATAATCTCCAAAACACATTTTACGTTTGATTTCTAAACTGCTAGATTCTCATAAATAGTAAAAAAAAAATAATAAATGTTCATAGAATGTTTCCATTTTTTATGTTATAATGTATGGTTTACGAGCGCCGTCCCTTAGAATTCTTGGCATTCCTGCTCGCCAAATGGGAAAACAACAAACCAAGAGCCAAATAGGTGTCAAATTATAGAAAATCTTGACGCCTAAATAAATGCAAGAGGTTTTCTACTGAACTCTAGCTAAAAGTGGTTTAGCCGCGCTAAGGCTCAAAGTAAGTGTAAGATGCCAAAGCTGGCATGTTTATTTTGAAGTCTCTTGCTATCAGAAAAAGTTAATGAAATGGTGCTAAGAAGCATGGAAATACGTGAACCTTTTTATTTAATATTAAATTATTTTTTATATCTATACGGAGGTGACCTTTTTTTTATGAAGAACAGTGTTTAAGAAGTAGGGCCCAACCGATTTGGATATTTGGGGGTCTGATACCGATATATCGGTATCGTACCGGCACGGTACCGATATAATTTGCTGATGAATTCCCCCCCCCCCCATAAAAAAACTTACCTGAAGTTTAAATCCTGCCTTCTCTGCCAATATTCATACTCACATGTTCCTCCCTGGTTTATTAAACACCACAGAACGGCCTCAATAATTCACTGTGGATTTCAAATAATGAAAAAAAATATTTATTTAGAAATGATTTAGAAAAAAGTATTAGAACCAAATAAAGTTCTAGTCTGGACAGTGCTTAACAAGTCCGATCCTACTGGGGCAAGTTGTAATACAGAAAGCACAACTTTTCAACATTTTGCCCTTTCAAAGACCTTCCTTTATCATTATATATGTTCCCAACTGTGCTGAAAACTCTTTCGCTCGGGACAGAAGAGTTACTTCCGAGCAAGTTGTGCCAGCCTCTTGAAACGACTGCTGTTATTTCGCCACCACTCTAATGGACAGCTTTTTTTCTGTCAATGACAGTCTCACTCATGTACCTTTCCAGATGCTGATCAATATTATCTGCTGACTCTTCTTCCTCATATGTTGAAGTTGCAAGCATGTTATTAAACAGGCAGTCAATCCAACTTGCTGTGCCCACTCTCCTTCGTTTTGGGTTTTCCTTCTCTCCTGTTGCAGTGCCTAATTTGTTTTCTTCTAATGTCTGACTCTGTGCTTATTCTTTTAATCACCTTTTAGCATTTCTGAGTGCCTCTTGGTTTAGGAGTTGGTGCTTGTTTCTGGGATCCAGAAGACAAGCAAGAACAACTCTGGTTTTACGTTCTTGAACTCACTATATGTTTTGAACATCGCTGCACCCGTTGTGTATTGACAACAAATATACTTTGACTTCGTTTCACTAACCTCTGCTGCTCGCTGCACCATGGTCAGACTTAGCTGGTGGCTCCGCCCCCAAGGACTGGACAAGCAAAAATTATCTGGGGAAATCTGGCGCCATCTTCTGGATAAGTTGTTTATCCAGTAAGTATGTGTAGCAGTAAGCATAAAGCATGTGAGCATTCAGTTGCACATGCCTTATTGTCTTTGATTGTTTCTCAGGAGCGTCAATTCACAAAAGTGGAGGGGTGGGAGGCAAAATGTATATCTCAAAACCTGGGTTCGGGTAGGTTTGATGTATTTTCGCAATTTTGTCAAACAAAATGTCGAAAAGAGGTTTATGTCAATGAACATATTTTAAAAAATAACTCAAAATCTACGGGAGGGGGGGGAGAAAGAGCAAAAAATCCATAGGGGAAAATTCAGACTATATCCTTTTCAGTTAATTTCATATCATTTTATACAACTAGAACCAATTTGCTTGTTGACTGGGCTATGGAAAGTGCGGTAAATTACAATTCATAGATTTATAGAAGAAAGAAAAAGCCGAATAACAAATTTATTCGTGTCATTTGGGCTTATGGTGAACAGCAGTTTTTTAAACAGAAAAAGTTTGATTTGGCTCTTAAACAAGGCTAGCACGATTTTGATATCAAATACTTTATTTTCTGTGTAATTCCAGAAAGTTTTGGTCATTTTACCCTTTTTACTTTTGTTTCTGCTATAAAGAAGGAAAGTTACACCTGACCCTTGTGACTCCTTTATTACATTAAAAAGTCTTTACATGCGATTTGAAAAATTTTAATAAATTTTTGAGGCTTTCAGAATCGGGTTTCAATTCCATATGTTGAACTAAATAATGAAGTTTCTTATGAGGTTATTATAGTTCAAATTTAGCACTGAACTTTTTGGGAATCTTCTTTTTTCATATATCTCCATTTTGTCAAAGGCAGCGCTCTATCGTTGCATATACTAATGAGCAATAAGGCTTCAATGTATTGTTTCGTTTTTCTCAGAACCAGTTCATATGGAAGGTTAGGTCAAAGAACCTTCGGAGGTTAGAAGATGAAAGTATTGGTGCACTTTTAAGAGTCAAATGTGATTGGAGGGCAACCAACCCCCTTCCTCGAGCCTTTTGCTGTCATGCCCTTCCCACAACCTAAGAAAATTTGGCCTTCTACGACCCTACTAAAATTTGCCTGATTTTCGAAAAAGAGAGAAACACTCCAATAGGTTGAAATCTTGATGAAAATCACACACTCAAATTCAGCATGTCAGAGGGCCTATTTTCGAGGTTTGAGATCTTACCTTTAAAAATTTTGAATTTGCTCTTTTTTTGTTTTTCCTGAAGGAAAGATCACGGATGCGTGTTTATTTATCATTGTTTTGTTTTTTTTTCAGAGGTGATCGCACGAAAAAATGGTGCTGATAAATTTGGAGAGGGCTCAGTGGCACGGAAATTACTAGCTCTAGGGCCCTTTTTAAGCATAATTGTGTGTTAGCTATTATGAAGAAGGGGAGGTAGGTCATGTAATAAGTCGGGGGCAGATTCTTCAAAGAGTGCATTTTAGTGCCCAAATTGTCTAACTCTTCATGGCCATGAGCAAAGGGACTGGGGGGGGAGGGAGTAGGAATTAAATTCTAATCCTTCTTCATTTGAACTAAGCCGGAATAAGGGTAATGTGGGGTGACAGCTTTCTTTTTATTGCAGAAAATGTTTTCTTTTGTAACATCCAATATTTCATTCATATTGCAGCGCAGAAGATGGAGAGGTGATAGGGGAGGGACAGTTCATGAAAAAGTCAGGAAACATGCCAGGAGGGAAAGGCAGGTGACACCAGGAACTTCGTTTTTATAGACACTTAACGGAAAAACGTGTCGTTTTTTGTCGTTTGTTTTTATATTGCACAGCTGGTGAAAAGGAGCTGCAAGTAAAGGGCGAATCGCGCTAATAGTGAATAAAAGTTTATGAAAAGTTTGATGAAAATATACAGACTTAATGTATTTAATATTTCAAATATTTAAAATTCATGAAATTTTAAGTCACTTATCGAAATTTACGAACTTAAGAAAACGTGCCCAACTTTTGAAAAAGGGGGAAAGTAATTCAAAGAGAGCGAAGAATTTAGATGAAAATTAAATGATCTAACCGAGCACACAAGAGAAATCTATATAATCTCTCTTCATTCCTAGAAATATTTTTTTACTAAGGCCATGATGACGGTCCTGCGGGGTGATAGCTACCCTCCTATTACGTGACTATCTTAAGCGTAACATAAAAGATTACATTTACATGCTTACGTGCATAAAAAGCATAAAAAGGGAGAGGTGGCAATCGTGACAGGTCAGGATGTTTCCCGAGAGGGGGGGGGGGCTAACAAGAGCTTTGTTTAACTAAAATGTAAATTAAAATATTTCTCGTTTTCCTATTTTAAACATTTTGTAATATCTTCTCCTACCCTGATGGCGCCCATGAGGAAATTGTCAAAAATGATTGTTTGAAAAATTTCTTTGAAAAACCATGAAAACGATGATTATAAATTTCAACATTTTATATTTAAGACCCGATCCTCTACTGAGAAGTATTTGAAGGGGTGCAATTTTAGGGAATTTTATTGTTTTGACACACCGTTGTACGAATGTTAAACTTTAAATGTAAAATATAGGGGTTGGAAGAGGAAGTGGTAATCCCCCTCGCATTCACGAGGGTATTGGTTCAAACACTTCTTAGGAGCATACAGTAAGTAAAGAGTGACCCTTGTTAACGGTAACCGAAATTCTATAAAACAAAATTTTGATTACAATAAATGCAACAACAGCATCTATTATTTTTATTGATTCTAAATGTGCTACATTTGGTAATTTTACTTTCCGAAATTCTCCAAAAGCTTTAGTAATTGAAAATTTTCATTGCCAAAACGGGTTTAAATTTCCCAAACAAGGGATTTGATCTTACTAAAATCTGTACAATGGAATCCAACATGTATAAGAACCCTAATGCCACTATCTGCAAATGTGACATAACTTATTTTCCCAGAGTAGGATTTTGTCTCGTATGCGTGTTCGTTGAAAAATGAACTGATATTATAGACCGTTTATCCGAAAAAAAAATTAATGGCTATAAAGCATCGAAAAGTAGCGAAAGCATACGGCATCTATTAGGGTACTGACCAACGGATTCTGTTAAAACAAAGGGGATGCTCAAGTCAAACAGTTCGTGGTAACGAACTGTAAGTAAGGAGCGACCCGGCTCAATGGTAACGGAAACTGTAGAAAACGGAATTTTGATACCAATAGATACATCAAAAGAATCAAATTTTAATGCTGATTTCAAATATATAAGTTTCATCAAGTTTGGTCCCTATCAAAAGTTAAGCGCCTAAGAAAGTTTGGCTGATTTTCGAAAAAAGGGGAAAAGACCCCCTAAAAGTTATAGAACCCTAATGAAAATCACACCATCATATTCAGCGTATCAGAGAACCCTACTGCGGAGGTTTCAAACTCCTATCTACAAAAATGTGGAAATTTGCATTTTTTTTGCCAGAAGAAAGATCACGGATGTGTGTTTATTTGTTTGTTTGTTTGTATGTTTGTTTTTTGTTTTGTTTTTTTTCCAGGGTTGATCGTATCGACCCAGTGGTCCTAGAATATCGTGGGAGGGCTCATTCGAACGGAAATTAAAAGTTCCAGTGCCCTTTTTAAGTGACCAAAAACATTGAGGGAAACTAGGCCCCCTCCCACGCCCATTTTTTTCCCAAAGTCATCGGATCAAAATTTTGAGACATCCATTTTTTTCAGCATGGTCAAAAATGTTATAACTGTGTCTTTAAGGATGACTTCATCCCCCAAAGTCCCCGGGGGGGGCTGAAAGTTATGAACTTTATTCAATGTTAACATATAGTATTGGTTATTGGGAAGTATACAGACGTTTTCAGAGGGGATTTTTTCTGGTAGTTGGGGGGGGCGAGTGGGTCGGGGGTTATGTGGGAGGATATTTCAATGAAGGAAGTTTTCATGGGAGAACGGACATTGCTATGAAGGGGGTGCCGGATTTCCCAGCATTATTTAAAAAAAGATCAGAAATTATATATATATAAAAAAACAAGTTTTTAACTGAAAGTAAGGAGTAACATCAAAACTTAAAGCGACAGAAAACATTATGTATATGATTGGGCTCATCCCCTTGTCAATACCTCGCTCTTTAAGCCAAAGATTATTCAGTACTTTCATAAGAGCTATTTATTCTAATTAACGGCATTTGTGATTAAGGGGTAATTTTTAAAGAATTGGAACAAAATTCGAACTTTAGCTTAAAGAGCAAGGTATTGACTAGGGGGTGAACCCTCTAATATACGTATTAAAAATATAAGAATATAGAGGATCGTTACGTAAGTTAATTCGTAAGTTACGTATATTTATTACTAATAAAAACACTTGTAAATAAAATTAAACAGGTTTTGAGAAAGCCATTTAACCAAATAAAAGTAAAATTAATATTCCATTTTATTTTTTAATTATTCATGTACGGTGAGCCAAAATCAAAACCTGCATTAATTCAAAAACGTTCAAAAATTAAATATAAAAAAACAAGTTTTTTTTAACTGAAAGTAAGGAACGACGTTAAAATTTAAAACGAACAGAAATTATTCCGTATATGAAAGGGGCTGTCCCCTCCTCAACGCCTCGCTCTTTACGCTAAAGTTTGACTTTTTCACAACTCTATTTTTTTTAACAATGACAAACTTTAGCGTAAAGAGCGAGGCGTTGAGGAGGGGACAGCCCCTTTCATATACGGAATAGTTTCTGTTCATTTTAAGTTTAACGTCGTTCCTTACTTTCAGTTAAAAAAACTTTTTTTTTATTTAATCTCCAGAAGTGTTCTTGTCCCATATTTACAAACTTTTTTAAAAGGTGCTTCAGATGAGAAACCTCCAACCTCTATATATATATATATATATATATATATATATATATATATATATATATATATATATATATATATATATATATATATATATATATATATATTTATATGCGTGTGTGTGTTCGTGTGAATATAGGATAAAGCGTGGAGTATGGGTACTGAGGGGGAAATCTCCCCTTTCATTGTACAGTTTATTCTGGAAGATTACGCTTTAATTTGAAATGCAAATACACTTTATGAGCTCTTTTTCTCGAATCAGTGTTCTAGAAAAGATAAACTTTGATGCAAAGAATGGGGCTTGAGGGGATGATAGCCCCTCTTATTTTGGGAACCCTGTATGTGGTGTGAAAATGAACAGAGATAAAATGTGAAATAAATGTCCTTTTTTTAATGGAAAGAGTGGGGCTGCCTCCTCGTCAACCTCCCACTAAAATTTGATTTTTGTTTGTCCCCAACTGTTTAACAGTGATTGCTTGAACATAAGAGAAATTGGAATGAAATAAAAACTATTTTTCACAGTGCTTCAAGAATAATAATAATTTATTTATAACACATTTTAAACAAAACAAGCGGGGTAATTACACTAAAAAGGAATAAAAATTCAAATACAATGACAATTAGACAACTTAGATATTTATCTCAGACAAAAACACGCTGATAATATTATGGTTTGGACCTAGGGGTAAAGACACAAAGGCGTGTCTTATTAAATTAGCATTAAGCAACTTAAACTATTGGATAATGTTGGTAGCACCATACTTCTCAATAATACGTGTATTTTGATATGAAGTGGGAAACTCATTGATATGTACTTGGTTTTGACAATAAAATTTTTTGTTCAGGTATTTTAGAAGGTAATCGGTAAATAAAACACGTGCAATCATCCATTAAATACATTTGTTGCACTCATAAATAATTTCAGTAAAAAAAAAAAAAAAAAAAAAAAAATGACTTGTTGGGTTGCTCAAAACATAAGGGTGCTCACGATTTTGTTTTTGGAGGAAGCCGTGTAAAAGAAAATTCTCCGGCTTTGGTAAAAGAGTACACCCTATTTTTTGGTCTTTTTTATGCCTGACGTCTGACAGGCTCTTTATAAAGTAAGATAGACAATGAATGTCACAGAGCTTTTTTTAGTGCTCCTTATCAGAAAAAAAAGTAAAATTTTGTTATAGCTCCAATCGTCAAGGGCTAAGGGTGTTTTTTTTTAGGATTATTTGACGAAAGTCCGAGATAATCTAGTACGTGCAGAGCGGTTTCAAAATGATTTAAGGGCGCTAGAAGCCAGAGATAGGAATGTTGCCGAGGCAAGTTTTGCACGAGTCAACTGGTGGTCCTCAGTGTTTATTTTGGCCGTAATCTGTTCATCCACTTTACAGGTAATTCTTAAGTATTATTATAAAAAAAGGAAAAAAGTAGATGTGAACGAATTGTGTCCTTGTTAAATGTGTCAAGTTTTGGTCTTAAAGATTTGTTTGGCCTGTTTCTTTTGTAGAGGACCGGTATCTTACACAAGGGATGACGAACCAGCATGATAATGTACCACGAAGCCTTTTTTCGTTTTTTATGTTTGGAGCCCATGCCTCACTCCCCCCCCCCAAAAAAAAAAGAGTCAAAAATTTTTATGCCCAATAGTTTCTATAGAATCTACCTAGCTATTACCTTTTCTTTAATTTTACTCCCTCCCCATTCCGAAAAAAGAACAAAAACGAACAAGTGTGTTTCTCAAATGGAAACGAAACAAGACTCAGAAAAATAAAAGTTAAGATAGGGTCAAGGTCCTTAGGATTATTGATATTCAAAGAAGGTAAAATACCACGGATATTTTGCATATATGATCAATAACGTACACTCAATGCAAAAGCTGTAGAATGGCGACGAACTAAAAACATCACGGACTTACTTGGAAAAAATAATTCAAGAGGGTAAAAAACATCGAAGAACTAAACGGCAGTTCCAAATAACAGTAGAAGAAAGAAAAGAAAATCCAGATAAGTGATTCAAATATACAGTTGATTTACACCATTTGCACCAAAAGATTGGTATACACCAGAAAGGCTTCAATGTATTCTTTTTTTTTTTGGAGCCGCTTCATGTTGAAGGGGGGTCGTAGAGCCTTCAGAGGAAACCCATTCGATTGGATATCAGAAGTTTTAGTGCCCTTTTTAAGAGTCGAAAGTGATTTGAGGACAACCATCCCCCCCACCCTTTTTAGCTCCCCCCCCCCCGAAAAAATAAACATCTTATAAAAATTTTACATAACAATTTAATTCAAAATAATCTAAAAGTCAAATAACTGCGCCCCGGGGGTTGACATAACCCTCACAGCTTACAGCTTTTGGAGCAAGGGATGAAAGTTTTGTAAGTTGCCCATAGTCTACATCTGGGGTTTGTTTTAGGGAAAGGAGGATATGTTTCATCCTGAATTTGGCCCGGTATGTCGGGAATGGGATCGGCCAAAAGTGGGCACAGTGTTTAATATTAAAAATAATACTAGGTGTGCGTATAAAAACATTTACGCACAGTTCGTGGTAAGGGTATAGATTTTCCTCGCGGTCAACGCGATTGGCAAAATGTCATAATTTCTTCGAAAGTAGATATTAACTGAATCAATAGTTTGGTTGACTTGATCAATGAATCTATGCGGGTTACCCACTTCGCTTTTATGTTTACGCATCTAAATAAAAATTTTGATCTTCTTTTTAAAAAGCTATTTTTTAATATTATTCCACGGAGTCTTTCTGAAGGCCAAGTTATACCTATTTCTGCTGAGGTTATGTGAGTAGAGGAGGGGGTACCAGCGCGGACAGAACCACGGGGTTATGTCGGCATTTTTAATAATGACGGGAGTCCATATATGGGCATAGCCTCCCTAGGGAGAATGATTACGTAATGGGGTCAATGACCTCTTTTTCCAAGGTCGATTTATTTGATGTTTCTATGTGTAATAACTCCGGGGGCGAAGGTTGCACATGCGCATTGAATTCTAACGGGAGCAATGTTATTGATCTAGGACTCGAGGGGGACGTGAATTTCTGAGAAATTGATTGCGTAATCGATCGCGAATGTCATGGTGTCCAGACATAGTATTTGTTGTTGTTGCTCTAGGCAATGATATAAGTTTCCCAGAATTTGGAACAACTGTGCTGTCAACCTCAATTCACCTATCGTGAATCAATAATTCCCCTTAGAAACAACAAATTAATTTCCCCTTTCTTTACAGATCAATCAATCAATGACATCATCTGTCAGACTTTAAAAATTTTCGCCCTAGAAAAATTTCTCCAGTAATATATCCAAATAATTAATGTCTTTGACTCGGGAACAACTCTTTTGGTCGAACTCCAATGGATATTAATAACCAAAGGTCATGGAAAAAATTAGGCAAGAATCATCTTAGCGATGAATTGTTTTAGGGCACGAAAAAGTTTCCTATTAATTTGATATACTTTAGTACAGAGATGACCATAACAAAGGAACATGCTGAATTGAAGTTTAGTGATAATTTGGGCAAAACTGTTTTAGATATTTTATGGAATTATTTCGGCGAAGCAGATAGAGAAATTTTAAAAGAAGATTATTGAAGAGAATTTAGAAGAGAATTTGAGTATGGTCGTTATAATACACAAGTTTCATTTGAACAGTGTTTTTAGGTCCTCTAACCCAACCCCAAAGGGTTCCAATCCTCCAACCCCAACCCCGAAGGAAGCCCCCGGTGCTCAAAGGCCCCCCCAGCTCCCCAAGGCCCGCCACCGGTCCCCACAGGTCCCCCAGGCCCCCAACTGCCCCCCAGACACTCAAAGGCCCCCCCAAGCTCCCAAAGGGCCACCGGTGCCCCCAAAGGCCCACCCCAGACCCCCAAAGACCCTCCCCGGGCCCCCCAAACGCCCATCGAGCTCCCAAAAGACCAACGGGGTCCCAAAGGCCCTCCACCGGTCCCCAAATGTCCCCCCGGCTCCCCCCGGGCCCCCCCGGCCCCCAAAGGCCCTCCCCCGGCCCCCAAAGGTCCACCGAGCTCCCAACGGACCAATCGGTGCTCAAGGGCCCCCCAGACCCCCAAAGGCCCTCCCTGTGCCCCAAAGGCCCTCCCCCTGTGCCCCACACGGCCACCTCTAGTCTACCCATGTCCAATGAACTCCCCCCATTCGCACAGGGTCGTCAAGATACTCCACTGGTCTCAAAATGCCTCTTTAAACCCACCCAAACCCCGCTTCGACCCCCCCGGAACCGTCCCTGGTTTTCACGACATCCTAGACTCCCCCCGTACCACTCGACCCATCCGGGTCCCCCACCCCCCCTCCCCGGGCCCCCCGGCAGGGGGGTAGGTGGGGTATGTGTAAACTAGAAGTTTGGATGGGGAGGTTTGTAAGTAAGGAGTTTATGTGCTAAGGGTTACGAGTATTTACTAGGTGTATGTTGTATGAAACCAAAAGTTTGGGCTGAGTAGTTTGCTTTTTCAGGCTTTTATGAGCT